>NC_092376.1:75860429-76160429 GCF_030028105.1 Mobula birostris | reverse complement strand
CTTGGGATTGAGTGTGGGTGGCTGGTTTGTTTTGTCATTCCCCCTTGGAGCAACCTGCTGACGGAAGGCTAGTGCAACCATTTGTGACCTCTAGGCCTGGTTGGAGGACCACTGCTTCATGGCGCCTTGTTGCCACTTGTTGGAGTAGTCTTTGTGGTATGGATTCGGCTGTTTCCCGGGCCAGCTGAGGGGCGCCAGCCACTCTGAGCTAGGTAGGGATCTGGCTGTTTCCTTAGCCAGCTGAGGTTGCTGAGACTCGGAGCTTCCCTGGAGCAGAGATGGAACTGTCTGTTGCTCTTTGGTGTTTGTCTCTTCTTATCCTTGCCTCTGTGGGGTAAACCAGGCCGTTTTGCTGTTGCCCTGTGGGGGGTGGGGGGATCTGTCTTGTCTTGTCCTCGCATCTGTGGGGTAAGCCAGGCTGTTTTGCTGTTGCCCTGCAGGGGGACCTGTCTTGTCTTGTCCTTGCCTCTGTTGGGTAAGTCTGGCTGTTCTGCCGTTACCTGATGGAGAGACCTGCCCCACCTTGGTGTGGAGATGAAGTTGAGTCCTGGCTTGTTGCAGGATAAGTCCCAGCTCAATGTTGATGTTCAGTTCCCAGTCTGTCTCTCAGCTCCAGTCTCTGATTTATCTGCCTCCACATTTCAAGACCAAGAACCCAAGCCTCGGGGATCCCAAGCCGCTCCAAGAACCCAAGCCTCGAGGATTCCTAGCCAAGCTCAAGACCCAAGACCCCAGCCTGCAGCCAAGCTCAAGACCCAAGACCCCAAGCCTCGAGGATCCCAAGCCAAGCTCAAGACCCAAGACCCTAAGCCTCGAGGATCCCAAGCCAAGCTCAAGACCCAAGACCCCAAGCCTCGAGGATCCCAAGCCAAGCTCGACCCAAGACCCCAAGCCTCGAGGATCCCAAGCCAAGCTCAAGACCCAAGACCCCAAGCCTCAAGCCATGTCATGTCCTTGCCTGGTTCTGGGGTCCGAGCCTGAGGCAAGACCCAGGTTCTGGGTCCTTGTCCAGTCTCGGGCTCGGAGTCCGAGCCTTGTCTTGTCTCCAAGCTCAGGCCTCTAGACCCCAGCCACGTCCTGTCCTGAAGCCATGTCATGTCCTTGCCTGGTTCCGGGGTCTGAGCCCAAGGCAAGGCCCAGTTTCTGAGTCCTTGTCCAGTCTCCGGCTCGGAGTCCAAGCCTTGTCTCCTAGTCCATGGTTCCTAGTTCTGGTCCCACTTTCCCTAGCCCAAGTCTGTGTTCTTGTCCCTGCTCTTTGCCTGTATCCTATCACGTCCCTACTCTAGTCAAGTCCTGTTCCTTGTACTTCAGTGTTTGTGTCTCGCATTTGGGTCCGCTCCCAGCACCCCCTTTGTGACAATATTGATCTAGGAGCTCTTTGAGCCAATCTATAAAACATTGTGCATCATGTCAAATCACAAGAAAAATTCCAGAGCTTGTCAACAATTTAATAGAAGTAAAATTATGAGGAACTCATCAGGCCAGGCAGCATCCATATAAAAGAATACAGTTGATGTTTCCAGCGGAGACGCTTCAGCAGGATTGGAGAAAAGAAGGTGAGGAGTAGAATTCAAGTATTCATCCCCTTTGTAATTACTAGGCTAACTTTCCTCAGGTGCAATACTGTATATTACCTTACCAACTCACCCAATTTGTTAATGCAGAAAATAGGAGGATCATCCGTTTTCAATGAATTCATAAGAATATATGCCCTCTCGCTCTGTAGGGTCCAATAATATGGTAGATTTTCAACAGACCAAACCAAAATGAAGATTAAAAAACATACAAGGCAAGTCAGGGAAATGACAATACAGAAACACAAATCTAGGAAAGGGTACAACACCATCTCATAGGCTCTGAACGTACCTTGGAGCTCAGTGCTGTCCATCATGAAAAAGTGGGAAAAAAATGAAACCACAGCCAAACTGCCTAGGTCAGGCTGCCCCTCCAAACTTAGTCACCAGAGAAGAATGGCACTTGTAGGAGAGGCTACTGTGATGCCAACAGTCACTCTGAGTGAGCTGCAGAGGTCAGTAGCTGCAACTGGAGATGCAGCTCATGGCTCCACAATCTCAAAGGCCTTGCATAAAAAGGTATTTATGGAGAGTGGCAAGGAAGAAGCCAGGACTAAAAAAAGCATATCCTTGCCTGTACAGACTTTGCAAATTGTTACTTAGAAGATACTGTAAAGATGTGGAAGGATGTCTTGTGATTGGATGAGACTAAAGTGGAACATTTTGGACTCAATACTAAATTGTACATGTGCCGTAAATCTAATCCTAAATATCAGCCAGTGGCACCATCCCCACTGTAAAGTATGGTGGAGGGTGCATCATACTATGGGGATGCTTTTCAGCATCCAGGACTGGAAATCCGGTTAGAATTGATTGATGGGAAGTCAAATGCTGCTAAATACAGAGATCCTGGATAAAAACCTGCTAGCCTCTGCCAGAAAGCTTAAACTGGGGAAGAAGTTCATCAATCAGCATGTCAGTGACCCAGAGCAAGCTACCAGAGCAAAATGGAGTGGCTTCAAATGAAGAAAATTGATGTTCTTCAGAGGCCCATTTAGAGTCCTGACCTTAACCCAATCGAACATCTCTGGTGAGACCTCAAGATTGCTGTCCACCACTGCTCCCAACTAACCAGGCACAGCTTGATCAATTGTGCAAGGAGGAACAGCAAAATCTTGCTCTATCATGTTGCAAAAAGCTAATAGAGACTTATCTGAAAAGACTACTGAGAGGTGGGTCAACTAAGAATTGAGCAAAGGGGGATGAATACTGTTGAACTGACATTTCAGGTTTTGAATTTTTAGTTTTTCATGCTTACAATTTTCCCTGTTTTTTGGGCTCTACTATGAAAAAAAGAGCATGTGATAGATACACAAAAAAAAACAGTTAAATTGCTTAAAATCACTGGTTGTAAAACTCATTTAAGTTGGGGGGGGGCTGAATACTTTTACAAGACATTGTAACTTGCTGCAAAAGGTGCACTGAAGCTTAACCCTGAACTTTGTCGCAGTACCAGACTCATATGATACTTAGGTGTGCACTGTACTCATTGAAAACTGATAAAGGCACAATATTCATTCAGGAACAGATTTTGGAGGCAAGTAATGTTAAAAGTTAATGTCTTAACACCTGGGTTTCCGCTGGGACATTGCAGTTGTGTCCTGAGGCAACCCCTCAGGGCCCTGTAATAGGGAACGGGGGCGTGAGTTTTGTCTAGGTGAACAGTGCTGATCCCACAAGGGAATTTGGAAAAACAGATCTTTTGCTTCCTTTCTCAATTGTTTTCCCTGTCCATCTTGCTGCTTAGGCTGCCAAGTTAAACCTGCAGACAGTGTCTGGTAAGATCGTTCTAATCTGAAATGCACATGTAAAAAAATAATGTTACTTGGTTTGAGCAAATGTTGTGCAGATTAAAACCAGCTTTGGAATCTGCAAACTGAGCGAATAACTGGATTGAACATAAACACCCAAGCTCTTGTTTTTTTTCAAGGGGTTGGCTTAAAATTGTCGCACGATTTTATATTAAATCTGCTTTGTTGTATTATGAAAAAATGTCACTTTATATTTTCTCTCCATAATTCCAAGCCATAAGATATTTTGGAGTTGGAGTTGTTTATTAGTTTGCTGGTCTGCTCTCTGCCATGTTTGCAGATATCTGAGAGCTTTTCAGAACAAACCTGAATAGTTTATTATTTGACTAAAGTGAATTTAAATTACCTCAAAAGGAAAATATAATTTTTAAAGTCTTGTTTCTAACTCTTAAATCGTTCAGTTTTGATTAAACGTCCCATTGTCAGAATATCAACCACTCTTGACAAATACCACCCTAGGGATTCCTTCTTAAATTTGCTTCATTGTTAGATTTTATCCAGTTTTGAAATACAGACTGATATTACCATATAAGGGAGAAAATAAATGCTAGTAACTAAGAATATTGCCATTTGTTAATGGGAAATTGTCATCCTCTTGTCTTAAAAGATATTTTATCTGACACTGGTTGCCTTATAAGTTATAAAAATCATCTAAGGATTAGTGAGAAAATTAATCAGTAGAGTGAACTGTCTCAGAAAGTTGGATCAACTTCTTTAAACCTTTTTCTTGATTACTAACTTCTGAGGAATATTTATGCTTATGTGCTTTTGGATATGGCACGATATCCATCGCTGTTTCATGTTTACTAGATACCCCTCATTAGAAAATGGCACCTTGGTTGTTATCATTATTCATTTATTGAAATTCCCCAAGTATACTTTACTCAGGATGAACATGCGATTTCTTTCAGTTAGGCAGGAAATCACTGATTTATGTTGTAGTGACAAATAGGAGTATTTTTCCCCCCCAAGATTTAGCTTCAGCCATTTAGACATTAACAGACAATCTATAATAAATGTTTTTTTTAATTGTGGCCCCTTGTAGTGCCTACAGAGTTGCCTGCCAGAATGGGAATAAAAAAGTAATTCCTCACTTGATCAAACTTGATTAGCTGCATTGCTCTTCAAAGTTCAAAGTAAATTTATTATCAAAGTACATGTATGTCACTGTATACAACCCTGAGATTCATTTTCTTGTGGGCATACTTAATAAATGGAATAATAGCCATAATAGAATCAATAAAAAAGTGCACTAACTTGGCCATTCAACCAGTGTGCAAAAGACGACAAACTCTGCAAATACAAAAGAAGGAACAATAACAGTAAATAAATAAGCACATCTGTCGAAGTTTCAGATGTCATGTCGAATCTTCCCAAACTCTAAGGAAGCAGAAGTGCTGTCGCATTTTCTTCATAATTGCACTTGCGTGCTGGGCCCAGGACAAGTTTTCCGAGAGAACACCACCAAGGAATTTAAAGTTGCTGACGCTCTCTACCTCTAATGACCTCTGGTTTCCTCCAGCAGTCAATATTCAGCTCCTTGGTCTTGCTGACAGTAAGTAAGAGGTTGTTGTTATGGCACCCCTCTCCCTCCTCTTGGTGACTGAGATTGATTTTGTGCACCTAATCTGTATCTATGTATTTATCTTCAACTCCCTGCATATTGAAGGGAGCAGTCAGCCCATAACGACATGAAAAGAGCTAGTTTATCTCAACTGCTAACACGAGGAAATCTGCAGATGCTGGAAATTCAAGCAACACACATCAAAGTTGCTGGTGAACGCAGCAGGCCAGGCAGCATCTCGAGGAAGAGGTACAGTCGACGTTTCGGGCCGAGACCCTTCGTCAGGACTAACTGAAAGAAGAGCTAGTAAGTAATCTCTTACTATCTCTTCTTTCAGTTAGTCCTGACCAAAGGTCTCGGCCCGAAACATGGACTGTACCTCTTCCTATAGATGCTGCCTGGCCTGCTGCGTTCACCGGCAACTTTGATGTGTGTTGCTTATCTCAACTGCTGTTTTTATTGCGACAAGCACAATAACAGACAGAGCACAACAGCTCAGTGAGAACTAACTCAGTCACATACAGATGGGGGAGGTGATTTTTGCACACCCCAATTCCATCCAGGGTGGCACACAAACACACAAGCCAGCAACTGTATAACCTGAGCTAAAATAAATTAACTTGAACATCTCACCATGATTCTAATGAACATGCAAACCACTAACGCATCTTAAAACAAGAACAATAAGTAGCGCTGGGCACTAGGAATGTTGGGTTGAGCTGTCAACCACGCCCTTGGAGCACCACACTACCCCCCACCTGAGGGGTCAGCCATCCCCAACAACCCCAGAATCCACAACAAAGTCCAAAAGTCCCAGTGGCGGTCGACACCACGAACTGGGTCGCTGAGGGTTATTTGTAGCCCTCCAGGAGAGGTACTGTGTGGCAAGGCAAGAGGCAGGGAACCAGTGTGTCACCTCCTTCCCTCAGCCTTGCTGGGTCAGTGGGGGCCAAAGGCCGATACGATGCCAGCCGGTCGCGGTGCAGCACGACTGCCGTCCGCCACGCAGGTAGCAGCACCCAGTATACCACGTTGGAGGTGCGGTTAAGCTCCTCTCCCGGCCCCTTCCAGTGGCTACCAAGCTTGGGGGATAGTCCCTTCTTCTGGGTGGGGCAGCAAACCCATACTCGGTGTACCACAGTAAGGTCTGTGCCTGGCTGCGTGCATCATAAGCCTGCTTTCTGCGGCTGCCGGCTGCGCTTTGGTTCTGCCAAGCCACATCATGACCTGTCCACAGGTGACCCCTATGGTGCTGCAGGCACTGTAACCCAGCCCTCCCCCCCCCACAGGAATCTCCAGCTCCGGAGGAGGGTGGTCAAACACCTGATCCATCGACGTGCACAGCTCCTGGCCGAACATGAGCTCAGCCAGCGTCCTGAACTGCTGTCCAGTATGCCCCCAATACCAGGGGTAGGTGGCGATCCCAGTCATGCTGGTTCTCGCTGATGAGGGTGGCAGGCTGCAAGGCCAGGATGCGGCTAAAGCACTCTACCAGCTATCACTCTGCAGGTGAAGGGGGTTGGTCTGCAATTTGGTGATTCCCAGCTAGCTGCAGATATTGCCAAAAAACTGCGTCTTGAAGTTGTGCTCCTGTTTGCTGTGGAGTTCCTCAGGGGCGGCAAAATGGCAGAAGAACTCCTCCACGAGTCTCTCCGTGGTGCTGGTCGTTCTCAGGTCTGGGAGCGGGTATGTCTCCGGCCACCTTGTGAAGTAATCCATGGCCACGAGAACCTAGTGGTTCCTGGTGTTGGTGAAGGGGAAGGGGCCCAGGATGTTCAGAACTACATATTCCACTGGGGCCCTCACCAGCTACTCCTGCATTGGCGCCCTAGACTGGCGGCACAGCCCCTTCCTGGGACATGCAAGCATCACAGCAGTGTTGAACAGCTCCACATCCTGCCTGCAGCCGGGCAATAGAATCATTCGCACAGCTTGCCCAACGTCTTTGCAACCCTGAAGCTCCAGCCCCCACCAGCCTGTGCACCGACCGGACCACCAGCTGCAGGAGATGGCGGTCACCCTCGGAAATCTACCAACACCAGAACAGCAACCCATCACGCATCTCCAGTGCGGCCCACTGAGAGCATAGGACTTCGGTGTCTGGAGACCTCTGCCCACTCCGGCTGCCATCCCACACTCAGCCATCCCCTCACCTGGGCCAGCAGGGGATCACTCTCCTGGTCACTGGGGGTCAATAGAGGGGAGGACTACCCTCCCACCAGCTGCCACCTGAAGTGCTACCACTGCCGCTTGCCCCTGGCTCTGCTCCTCGAGGCCGTGACCCTTGGTGGCCTCACAGGGACGACGAGAGAGAGTGTCAGCATTGCCATGGTGCCTTCCGGCACAGTGCTGTATCTTGAAATCTTAGTCCTGGAGAGCCTCCAGACACCGTGCCAGCCACCTCTGAACAGCCAGGTCAGCAATGCATTCCTCTCTGCCCAATGAAGCAGGGGAGGCTCCCTCAGTAAATGTATTTAAGACAAGGTTGGATAGATTTTTGCATAGTAGGGGAATTAAGGGTTATGGGGAAAAGGCAGGTAAGTGGAGATGAGACCATGGCCACCTTACTGAATTGTAGAACAGGCTCGATGGGGCAGATGGCATACTCCTGCTCCTATTTCTTATGTTCTTGTGGTCTGCACAAAGTAGGAACCGTCAGCAGAAGAGGTAGGTGTGGAAGTGGAAGAGGGCCTGGATCACGGTCAAGAGCTTCCAGCCCAGCGAGTGACACAATAGTTCCATTCAGGACACCTCAGGGTGCAGGTGGAGTACGTCACAACACGTTCTCCTTAGTCCCCTCTTGTGACAGCATTATGCCGAGCCCCCCCGTTGCTGGAGTCTGTGTTAACAATGAAGGGGCGTGCTGGATCGGGGTATACCAGCAGCAGGGGCTGGGTGAGCACACCTTGGAGCTGGTCAAAGGCGGCAGCACAGGTGTCAGTCCAGGTGAAGGGCCTCCTAGGGTTGCCAACTGTCCTGTATTTGCTGGGACATCCCATATATTGGGCTAAATTGGTTTGTCCCATACAAGACCGCTCTTGTCCCGTATTTCCTCCACTAAGGTAAAGCATTCCTATGAAACCCTTTGTGCCAAAATGGCATAAAGTGAAGAAGCAATTATCATTAATTTATATGGGAAAAATTTTTGAGCGTTCCCAGACCCAAAAAATAACCTACCAAATCATACCAAATAACACATAAAACCTAAAAGAACACTAACATATAGTAAAAGCAGGAATGATATGATAAATACACAGCCTATATAAAGTAGAAATAATGTATGTACAGTGTAGTCGGGAAGATTACGCCAAAACCGATTTGTGGAAAAAAAATCGGCACGTACGCGCATGCGCATGTCACGCATGTGCACACAGGAGCCCGTGCAAGGCTTCATGGTCATGGTAGTCTTTCTTGAGGTAAACACAAGTGTCCCGTATTTGACTGCTACTTTTGTCCCTTATTTGGGAGTGAGAAAGCTGGCAACCCTAGGACCTCCCCTCCCCGGTGAGCTGCACTGTCTGGACAGCCCAGCTAGAGGGCACCACAGTGGTGCTGCTGTGAGACCAGTGATGGTTGTTGCCTTACCCGCCTGATCCATTTCCTGGAGCTGCCCTGCCAGAGAGCCATGGCTTCAATGTCGAGGTACAGTGTTGCCCCCAGCACATTCACACTGGCCCACCAGCAGGACAGCAGGTCCAGACCAATGTGGCAGGGGTCCCAGATGTCAGCTAGCCACACCTCATGCTCTGCTGTTTATTGTTCCCACTGTGATCTGCAGCCAGTCTTCCGGCACATTGCCGCACAGCCACTGGTGACCGTAGCCAACCGGACCGCCATCGTTGTCCACCCAGGCAGGGATGGCTGGCCCGTGTTGTGGAGGACACCCGGACAGATGATGGTGATGGTTGATCTTGTGTCCACCAATGTGCGGCATCTGATGGCCTCCACCACACAGCTGATGTACAAGCCTTGCTCTTCATCCAAGTGGCCCACCCGGGGAGGTGACAATGGAGGAATTCTGCTGGAGGTCTCGGGCGGAACTTCCCTCATGGTATCACCCGCTTGGCATTTCCTGATGGCTGTGCTGGGGTATGATGTGGCGCTGGTGCGGGGCGGTGCCAGAACACCTTTGGGGGGGGGGGGCTAAAATTGTTTCTGCCCTCTCCACCTCTGCCAGTGATGATGGTGATATCAGGCGAGCGTGCTGCCAAAGGCTCTCCGGCGACAGCGACTTTACAAAGGCAAGAAGGGCAAGCTCTTCCTGGGCCACAGGAGGGAACTGGGGGTTTGCCATGCTGAGCACGGTGGCAGAGATCTGACACGAATGCCCCAGGGTTTCTCCCACATGGTGCTGCCTGTTGTCCAGTTCCTCTCTTATTGCTCCCTGCAATGACCTCTGCCTGAAATGCTGCTCCAGCACCACTATGAGGGCCCTGTAGTCGTGCTGTTCAGCCGGTGTTAGGTTGAGGAGGGTGCGCAGGGCGTTCCCTCCAATGCCTGGCCAAGGTGCCCCACTGTTTCGATTTCATTACTGCTTACATTTTTCAACATATCTAGCGTTCTACTGAGTCATGACATCTTTTGAATCTATTGTCACAATGACATGAGCCCTATGCAGAGGAATGGCAGGCTTTCTCTGTCATGGAGGTCGCTGGCACCAACTCAACTCAGGAGCTGCAGATGGCAGGCTCATGACCCAACCCAGAAGCGGAGAAGCAGCAGGATCCCCAGGAGGAGACAGAAACAAAAGGTTAGACATGGGAATACCAAAGGTTCAAAGGTTGATTTTATTGTATGTGTGTACGATGCAACTCATATATTTGTCTTCTCCAGATAGCCATGAAATACAGAAAAACCATGGATGTTGTTGAAAGAAAAGACATCAACTCCCCAGCACAGAAAAGAAAAAAGAAACAAAATTCGCAAACCCCAAAATTCCCCACCCCTCCCCCAGAAAAAAAATGACAATAACGAGCCCCGAGCCCCTCACTCGCAGAAAAAAACAATGACAGTAGCATCAAAACCCCCAACTCCCCCTCCCACACTCAAAATACTAACAGACCACCCATCTGCCAATCGGCCACAAGAAAGAAAAACTGAAGGAGACCAATATAAAGTACAGTCCAATAATCACATAAATCTCAGAATATCAAAAACATCTTTCCATCAGCATGCGAGGAGAGTGGCTGCATGAACTCGGTCTTTCTGTGAAGAGTGACTGTGGACCCAGGTCTGAACGCTGCCCTGGCTGCTGGCCATTGTTGCTGCAGTGGCCTCCATTGGAAGCAATCATTGACGGGTCTGAGTGCCACCGACCCGAATGCTGACCATTGTCAACCTGATGACTTCCATTGGAAGCAATCGTTGACCGGGCCCATAAAAAATAGAACATAGCAAACCTACAGCACAATATAGGTCCTTCGGTCCACAATGCTGTGCCGAAGATGTACTTATTTTAGAAATTACCTAGGGTTACCCATAGCCCTCTATTTTTCTGAGCTCCATGTACCTATCCAAAAGTCTCCTAAAAGACCCTATCGTATCCGCCTCCACCACTGTCGCCGGCAGCCCATTCCAGGCACTTACCACTCTGCGTAAAAGAAAACTTACCCTTGACATCTCCTCTGTGCCTACTTCCAAGCACCTTAAAACCCTGCCCTCTCATGCTGGCTATTTCAGCCCTGGGAAAAAGCCTCTGACTATCCACACAATCAATGCCTCTCATCATCTTATACACCTCTATCAGGTCAACTCTTATCCTCCGTTTCTCCAGGGAGAAAAGGCCAAGTTCACTCAACCTATTCTCATAAGGCATGCTCGCCAATCCAGGCAACATCCTTGTAAATCTCCTCTGCACTCTTTCGATAGTTTCCACATCCTTCCTGTAGAGAGGTAACCAGAACTGAGCACAGTACTCCAAGTGGGTCCTGCAAAGCTGTAACATTACCTCTCGGCTCCGAAACTTAATTCCACGGTTGATGAAGGCCAATGTACCGTATGCCTTCTTAACCACACAGACAACCTGCACAGCAGCTTTGAAAGTACTAGGGACTCGGACCCCAAGATCCCTCTGATCCTCCACGCTGCCAAGAGTCTTACCATTAATACTATATTCTGCCATCATATTTGACCTACCAAAATGAACCAACTCACAGCTATCTGGGTTGAACTCCATCTGCCACTTCTTAGCCCAGTTTTGCTTCCTATCAATGTCCCATTGTAACCTCTGACAGCCCTCCACACTATCCACAACACCCCCATCCTGACCCAGCTGCTGACCATTGTCCCCCTGGTGGCCTCCATTGGGAGTGATCACTGAGCCCCTCCACCTTCACTTCGATGCTTCAGTCTTCCTCGCTGCTTTGAGATGGAGCTGTTCATGACTCCGCGCACCGTCTCTGGTCTTTTCCGCAAGTCAGTTTGAGTTCTCGGTTGGGTTCCCGTCTCTGATCTCCTTGAGGCAGCTCTCCAGACACAACAGAGTGATACGTCATTTGATCGAGTTCCAAACTGCATGTCACGGGGTCCAATAATTTGTGTAATAAAAACAAGACAAAAAGAACAAGCAGAAAGTGTAGAAAAAGTGAAATTATTTAAGAGATTGGCTATCTGAAAGATGCCATCTGAGGAATCATTGTTCCCTGGCACCATCTTCACCAACAGAGTCTCAGAGGAGCAGTTGTGTGACACAGCGAGACAGTTCATTCTCTCCAACACAATGACTCCTCTAAGGCACAGAATGAGAGTCCTCTTTAAATAATCATAGACTGTGGGGAAATCTATGCCAGTCACAATTAACTCGACAAGATTAACTGAAAGCACGAGGGCTTCATAGCTCTAGTTAAGGTATTGATTAGTAATTACAAGTGCTCAAAAACCCTAGAAGCTCAATGCTCTATGGCAAGCCGCAGGGCTCATGACACATAGAAACATAGAAATCTCCATCACATTACAGGCCCTGTGGCCCACAATGTTGTGCCAACCATGTAACCTATGCTAGAAACTGCCTAGAATTTCCCTAGCGCATAGCCCTCTATTTTTCTAACTCCATGTACCTATCTAAGAGTCTCTTAAGAGACTCTATTGTATCCACCTCCACCACCTTCACTGGCAGTGCATTCCACACCCCACCACTCTCTGTGTGGAAAACCTTACCCCTGACATCCCCCCCCCCCCGTACCTACTTCCAAGTACCTTAAAACTGTGCCCCCTCGTGCTAGCCATTTCAGCCCTGGGAAAAAAGCCTCTGGCTATCCACACGATCAATGCCTCTCATCATCTTATACACCTGTATTAGGTCTCCTCTCATCCTCCGTCGCTCCAAGGAGAAAAGGCCAAGTTCACTCAACCACATTTGTTTTTCTTTGTTGCTATCATTATCAATTCTGTAACAACTACAAGCCACAGATATACAGTGATGTATACACAAATCAGCTCTCCAGAGGCTTGTACTAATAATGCAAAGGTAACAAATTTGTCTTTGGTTTCTTGTGGAAACCATGTGCAAGTGTATTGCTAACCGCTCTGCTGACATTCTGTGGATCTTGTTGTATTGGCCTGGCACATCCTAGGAAAGGAGCTCAATCACAGTTAAAACCATTTTCATGCTATTATAGACTTCAGAGTGCGATTTAAAATGAATAAAAACAGAATAAAACCATTTTAATTGCTGAATTAATTAAAATAAATGACCTGAGCTAATCTCTCTCGCTGACAGATGTTTCTCTCCATTGAAATGAATGGGGCAGCTGATACTGCACCAGCTCCCACCTGTGGCAGATTCAGTGGACCGATTCCCCACCACAACTGCTGGCATTCATATGCCGTCTTGCACCCCGTGAGGAATTCAGCACCCGAGTCCAGTTTGGAAACCTCCAATGAACATTTCAGGAAGTTACAAACCTCCAATTGAGCAGAGGTCTTGCGTTTCTTGACATTTATGGAGGAAAATACCTGCAGTTCAATGTGAAGCTGTTAATAGCTGTCAGAAAAAAAACAAGAGATATTGACTACACTGAAACAGAACATGCAGAAGTGAATGAAACTTGCAGTTGATGTGTGATATCGAGTGCGAATTTCTCCTCAAGACTTTAACTAACATCAGATGGACAATTTGGAGTTTGCTTAAAACTCGAACAAATAAAAAATGTGGTAGTTATGACTGAGTTAGGAAGATTTTGAATCATCCAACTAATTTACAAATCTGCCAGGAGGACCACAACCGTGTTGTGGTTTGGAGGCTTGCATGCCTCAATGACCCAGAGAGCTCTGCTGGCTGGAGTCAGGGATTTATGCTTTGGCTCCTGGTAGGGCCACCCATGCCAAACATGTCAAAGGGTAGAGGCCAGACTAAGAGTGGTCCACTGGTTCTCTAGGTTTGTGGTTCAGCTCAGGGTTAACAACTCTGAATGGTCAAGCAAAATTGTTACGGAAACGCCAATCAAGATTCCTTCTACATCCATGTGCGATGGTATTCCTGAATCTCCACCTGGGACTTGCATGACTGACAGTAAACTGAGAGGAAGCTACTGACATGATGAGGGAAGCCGTGAATGCCACCAGAGATGGAGGAGCCTCATTGCTGCCTTAAATGCCCGTAGTGTAACAGGGAAAAGAATGGAAAAATTTACTCATGTCCTCTGGGGAAGAACCTTTGTGCTAAGCCAAGGCTCTAGTACCATAATATCGACCCCCCTGGCATGCTTGTCCATTGCATAAAACTTCACCAGCTTCCAGTGAAGATTCTGGGACAGAAACTAAGTAACAATTATACTAGTGACAATTGCTTCCTGAGGATGAAATTAAAATTACTGTACCTCTCAGTGGCAGAATGCAGCAATGACATACAGTATGTTGACTTACTTTCTGATATTTCTCCAAAGCAATAAATATTACTAATTTGTAATTGATTACTCCATTCATTATTTTGTATGACCATGTGCTGAGATTGTAATATTGGCAACTGATATAGGCTGATATTTATACATCACAATAATGAGTCCTTCAGCCCAATTCCACCTGACATCTTTTACTTGACGGAGGAGAGGCAGATTCAAGGCCTGTACACCAAAACCAAGAGTAAGGTTTGATCGGTCTAAGCACCAGGCCAATTTGGAAAGGTCAGGTACAGGCTAAAACGTGGCTGTGGATCTAGGCCCAGAGCATATGGATGAGATAGGGCCTGGGTCCTTGTGCGAGGGACGACCTGATGTTTGGACGATTTATACACCGGCCTGGATGGATTGAAAAGGCAGGGTCTTGGGACAAGAGGTGAGGGTTGGGGTGGTTCTGCTCGCTGCTCTGTGAAGTTTACTCGGCTCTGTGCTGAACTGAGGCTGAGGTTGCGGCCTACTCGGGCTGCTCCAGACTTCATGTCTGTGTACTCACTTTGTTCTGAGTGCTATTTACTTACTTTTATTGTTTGCATTTGTTTCTTTAAAGTCCCTGAACAATGGGTGTTTGCTGATCTTTTTAAATGGGTTCTTTTGGGTTTCTTTGTTTTGTGGCTGCCTGTAAGGAGACGAATAATATATACGTACTCTGACAATAAAAGCACGTTAAGCTTTGGACTAGGAGACTAGAAATGATTTAACAAATAGGAAAAAGAACACAAGGAGTAGTAAGAGTTGAAAAAGTAATGTAAAGAAAACTTTTGAGGGACATTGAAATTAGTAACTTTTTCATACAAGTAAAATTTTGAAGTTATATGCCATTTGTGCACAAATCAGCTGCAGAAGTGGCTCTTTGGTTGTTAGATGGCACCAGCAATTATTTGCAGGTGGGTTTGTGACTCCTGGCGTGGATATTGTTGTGTGTCATTCCCTATGGTGCTGCTGCCGCATATCGTGAATTAGATTGTATGATGTATGTTTTGTCCATTGCTGGTGCAAACGAGAATTTTCGGGGGAAGCACATTCTTTTCACTGTTCACGTACAAACAAAAAGAGCAGTTAGTGGATCTGGGAATGAAACAACTGAAATAGCTATATTGTTGCATCAGTGTCTTGTCCGCAACATCTCCCTGGCTCAATTTTCACTGGTCAGAATAATATTAAATAATTCACTGGAATTCTCTTATTTGATTTCAGCCCTTTTAAAAAAACTCTTATGAGCTTCCTATTATAACTACCAGCCTCTTGATCAGCTAACAGTTTATAGTAGTTTGGAGGATGGGAGTCAACTAGCTGGAGGTAGGCTTCTGGCCAGACACATACTGGAAAACACTGCATCCCTCCTCTCCCACATTTTCCATCACCTCCATTGAAGTCAGGTTGCAATGGGTAGTGATTTTGAAGTGCTAACTTCCCTAGTAGTCAGATTCACAATCAAATGTCACATTCATGCTCTGATGGAAATCACACACTCTCCCTTTTTGTTTATGATATGTGATAATGCTGGTCTTAATGTATTTTTTCTCAGTTTGGATGATTTTGGGGGGAGATTAGAACAGATATTATTGTTATCTGGAGCATATACTTAGTGCACCGAAACCTGGTGACTCCAACTTGCAGACAATAGTGAGAAAGAAGCTTCTCATAAAACAGAGATAAAGGATCATGTTAGCTCATTGAATACCAATGTGGATAAGATTGAAAATAAAAAAATGAAAAAAATAACAAACATGTTGAAAAATTACTTTGCTTTAGTTTTCTTGGGAATGAAATGGAAGAATGTACTTGGCATATACCCAGAAGTTGGCCCTTTTTAAAGGAGATATAAGCAAGAAAACAGTATTAAGGAAATATCGTCACTGACAAATACCCTGAAGTGATAGTTTTCATTCCATTGTTTTAAAGGAAGTAGGTGAAGAAATTGAAGATTCATAGAGCCATATAGCATGGAAGTAAGTCCTTGGCCCAACTCATCCATGCTGACTGCAATGCCCAGCGAGCTGGTCCCATCTGCCCGTGTTTGACCATGGTCCCCAAAGCCTTCCAATCCAGATGGTTTTAAATTTTTGCTCATATGCATGTCTCAACTACTATTTCTGGTTGATCATTCCAAATACGTTACGGTATGCGCACCCAGCCGCGCCAGCCCCGGGGTTTAGAGGTACGGATAGTTGGTGTGGTCCCTTAAAGATTCTGGCCTGCTGCACTAATTGGTGGCCATGTTTTCTCAACAAGATTTGGATATCTAAAGAGAAGCTGAAGTCAGGTTTGGTGCTCAATCGTCAGCTCAACTTTGGTTCAGTTTGCAATTGTGTTTAGGATTTCTATCTCGATTGGATTCATGTCTCATCTCGTCTGGTTCTCGTCCAGCATCTAGTCAAGAACCTTGTTCTCCCCTCAGTCTTGAAATCACATCTCAATTGTAGTCTTGGATGTTCCAGCACTTGGATCCTTACAATCCTTGCCTAGGCCTTTTGTCACAAAATATGCACCACCCTTTGCATGAAGAAGCTGTCTCTGATGTCCTTTTTAAATCTCTCAACTCTGATCCTAAACCTATGCCCTCTTGCTTTTAGCACCACCTCCCTCAGACAAAGGGTCTACACTTCCATCCTTTCTATGCCCCTCACAATCTTACGTACATTTATCAGGTCACTCTTCAATCTCCTGTGTTTCGGGAATAAAGTCTTTATCTACACACCCTCTCCTTGCAACTTAGGCCCTCAAGTCGAGGCAACATCCAGGTAAAAATCTTTTTTGCACTCTTTCTAATTTAATAACATCTTTCCTATAACAGGGTGATCAAAACTGTACACAATACTCCAAGTGTGGCCAAAGCAAAGTTTTATATAACTGCATCATAACTTCCCAACTCCTATACTCAGAGCCCTGATTGATTCAGGCTAGCATGTCTAATGTCTTTTTCAACACCATATCTACCTGCATTTACACTCCTGGGTCTCTCTGCTCCACAACACTCCCCAAGACACTAACATCCACTAGAGAAGTCCTACCCTGGTTTGATCTTGCAAAATGCAATTCCTCACATTTATTTGGATTGAAAACCATTTGACACTTAGCTGATCAATCTTCATGTAATTTTTCATAACCTTCTATTTGATCTATGACATCATTATCCACAAACTAACTTCAAGATTCCCTAATCTTCAAAGCCCTCTTTCTTCAAAAATTGTTCTTTCAAACTGCAAATGCAACTTTATTGTTTATGAGGTGTGAGAGGGATAAAGGGAAATTATGGATGTATTAGTTCTGTACCTTTAATTGGAAAACTATTGGAAAATGTAATTAATGGGGTAGTGAAATACTTTTTTTGTGCTAGCTGGAGAGTTCAGGACACAGTGACATGAGATACTGCAGATGCTGAAGTCTGGAACAAAATATAAACTCATGGAGGAATTCAGTGAGTCAGGAGGCAAAGGGATAGTCCATGTTTTGGACTGTGACCCTGCATCAGGACTGAAGGTGTAGAGGGAACGTCACCAGTATAAAGAGGGAGAGGGACTGGTGAGAGTGAGTGATGTTACCATTCACGCCATCCAGGAGAAATATTTGAAGAAACTACTCCACATAAAATGTGCAGAACTTTCAGAAAGTACAATTGATACCTAGTTTAATGAATAATTTTAATTCAGAGATTGATCTTTTTTAGTTTATGCAATTAGGAGAACCAGGGCAGGTGAATAAAATTAATGAAAGAGCAGTTATTGACTGAATAGTATTCGGGGACTGAATGGTGTGATATTCTAGCCCACCTTTTTGCTCATTTACACTAACCACACTTGTGTGCATCAGGTCTGTGTGACTTACCTATTTAAATGACTGCCTGAATGCCTCTTAATTGTGGTAATTGTATCTGATTCCACCATCTGATCTAGCAGGGTGCTTTAAGATAACAACCAAATCCAACTGAATGTGGGCAACAGCTTACTGGTAGTCAAAAAGCTAAGAAATCCAACTGAAAACATTACTCAGAATACCTTTCCTGAGGAAGTTGAGTTAAGTTATCACTGCAAACAGTTAAAGGGCTAATGATGGTGAGTTGAGTTCCGGGGGGGGTGGGGGTGCAGAATGAGCTAAGATGGTGTGTTGCCGATTTGTTGCAGATGGAGTTCTGATGCCTGTACAGCTGGCCCGGGAGCAAGGTTGATCAGTCTGGGTGCCAAAAGCTGAAGTTGGGGCCCAGGCAGAGGAGATTCAGTGCTCGTACAACTGGCCCAGGTGCCAGGTTGGTTGCTCTGGGCGCCAAGCTGATTTGAAAAGCTTGAGAGTGGCTTTGGGCTAGGTGATGAGATCTGGGCCCAGAGTGAGTCACTGGGTTGTGTGGTCTAGGCCCGGAGCCTTTCGCAGCAGCGGTATCTGGGTCCTCGTGTACGGCTCAATACGCTGTTTAGACAATTTAAATGCCAGCCTAGATCAGAGATGAGAGTCCATTTCGGTCGCTCTCCACGATGTGCACCCTTCTCTCCTGGGTGCAGGAGCCTTTCGCTGTTCTGTTGTTTGGTCAGTTTAAACAACGGCCCAGATTGAAAAGGCAAGGTGTGAGCTGAGACGAGAGCTGATTTCACGTGTTCCTCATCTCCATGGCGCTGAGGTTATGAAGACTGCTTGGTTGCTGTGCTCAGTGCTTGTTAATATGATGAACTGATAAGCGAGGCTTTGGCCTACTGCGGGCTGCTCTGGGGCTCGAATATGAGGACTCAATTTTGGTCTTGAATGCTGTCGTTTGCTTCAATTATGTGCATGATATGTTTTTTTTTTCTTTTGGACATCGGGTGTTGGTCCTTAACTTTAATTTATACTCATTTTTTTGTTTAATTGGGTTCTTTCGGGTTTCTTGATTCATGGCTAACTGTGAGCAAGCAAATCTCTAAACAGTACAATTTATACATTCTTTGATGATAAATGTACTTGAAGACTTGAAGATTTGAAGATCCCCTGAACACACTATCAATTTGAAAAAATGTTTTGTCAACGTTCTGAGACCTCTCTCTATAGCAGGATTCTGCAACATGTTTTGCCACAGGTGGCCTACTTGTCCTGGTAGTTACAGCTAAAGGAAGAACATTCTATCTTGACTAGAGAATAGAGCAATTCACTGTCACAACAGCTATTAAATAGGAGAGCACATGAACAGACTGTTAATATTAATTATTGCACTGCATGATTCAATAGATTAGCTGCAAATTTTTCAGCATAAATAGGTGACATGGGCTTATTTCCAGTGAATCTGACAACAGGGAAGTCAGCCAACTCAAGTGCTAGTACAAAGTAACCTGTGATATATGTATATCAGTTTCTGAACTCATGTACATTGGCTGTTAAATGCAACTGTTAACTTAAGATCGGTGGCATCACTACCACCATAAGAATCTCATATGGAAAGCTATTGTAATATAACATGTACCACAATTCAGTTCATTCCAGAGCTATAAACAGTCCAACTTCCCTTCATTCTCCTGGCACAATATTATTCCCAACTGTTTGTGTCACAACCACAGACTCTGCTGCGGGGTCTTTGCACTCCCGTAGGCCAGCCTATGGAACAGGTTCAGCAATGGCCCTTGTGAGTGTGCATGTTCCAGCTACTTACTCTTCACTATGGTGGTATTTTGGTTGTAGTCTTGTCGGGACTTGGCCAAAAGCAGTAACATTACACTCCCCGCTTGCTCTCGTCCGTTATCCGGGAAACATAGAAACATAGAAAATAGGTGCAGGAGTAGGCCATTTGGCCCTTTGAGCCTGCACTGCCATTCATTATGATCATGGCTGATCATCCAACTCAGAACCCCACCCCAGCCTTCCCTCCATACCCCCTGACCCCCGTAGCCACAAGGGCCATATCTAACTCCCTCTTAAATATAGCCAATGAACTGGCCTCAACTGTTTCCTGTGGCAGAGAATTCCACAGATTCACCACTCTCTGTGTGAAGAAGTTTTTCCTAATCTCGGTCCTAAAAGGCTTCCCCTCTATCCTCAAACTGTGGCCCCCCGTTCTGGACTTCCCCAACATCGGGAACAATCTTCCTGCATCTAGCCTGTCCAATCCCTTTAGGATCTTATACGTTTCAATCAGATCCCCCCTCAATCTTCTAAATTCCAATGAGTACAAGCCCAGTTCATCCAGTCTTTCTTCATATGAAAGTCCTGCCATCCCAGGAATCAATCTGGTGAACCTTCTTTGTACTCCCTCTATGGCAAGGATGTCTTTCCTCAGATTAGGGGACCAAAACTGCACACAATACTCCAGGTGTGGTCTCACCAAGGCCTTGTACAACTGCAGTAGTACCTCCCTGCTCCTGTACTCGAATCCTCTCGCTATAAATGCCAGCATACCATTCGCCTTTTTCACCGCCTGCTGTACCTGCATGCCCACTTTCAATGACTGGTGTATAATGACACCCAGGTCTTGTTGCACCTCCCCTTTTCCTAATTGGCTACCATTCAGATAATAATCTGTTTTCCTAATTTTGCCACCAAAGTGGATAACTTCACATTTATCCACATTAAATTGCATCTGCCATGAACTTGCCCACTCACCCAACCTATCCAAGTCACCCTGCATCCTCTTAGCATCCTCCTCACAGCTAACACTGCCACCCAGCTTCGTGTCATCCGCAAACTTGGAGATGCTGCATTTAATTCCCTCATCCAAGTCATTAATATATATTGTAAACAACTGGGGTCCCAGCACTGAGCCTTGCGGTACCCCACTAGTCACCGCCTGTCATTCTGAAAAGGTCCCGTTTATTCCCACTCTTTGCTTCCTGTCTGCTAACCAATTCTCCACCCACACCAATACCTTACCCCCAATACCGTGTGCTTTAAGTTTGCACACTAATCTCCTGTGTGGGACGTTGTCAAAAGCCTTTTGAAAATCCAAATATACCACATCCACTGGTTCTCCCCTATCCACTCTACTAGTTACATCCTCAAAAAATTCTATGAGAATTCTAAGCCTACTACCACTTCAGCTGATGCTGGAAAAGTGCCGTATTCATTTGGTGTTTCGTTATTGCTTTCAGCTGTGGTGTTGGCAGTTAACTTTATTCTGGGAGTTTTAGTTAATGGCCCTTTTAGCCTCGCATTGATTGTTTTCCTTTCCCTTTAAATTCTGCAGGAGTTTTCATTAAAGTCGGCCACTTGTCGACGTGCTTCAGTATCGTACTCTCTCTCTGCACTTGCGCCATATCCAAACATTCTTACAGTTTGTGAAAAAAATATCCATTACTGGTCCAAATTCAGTCACCCCCTGTCTGGATTTGGATTTGGCAAGATTGACTTTAGATTTTGATCAATAACAGAATTAATGTTCGGTAAATATTGATAGACATTTATGTAGAAGAGATTTTGCAGTATAATTAATAGCATATTTCAACTAACTCTGTTTTATCTTAGCGATTTTATCTACCAGTAATGGTGATAGCTATGTTCAGGCTGTCGGTGATTCAGCAGGGCTCTAGGGAGATTTTGTCCACCTTGTTCATCGGTGGACAAATAACCTACTGCCAGCAGTACGTTCATACAAAGCCATCAGAAAACCAAAGACTATCTAGGCCAGGGTTTCTCAACCAGGGTTCCGTGAGAAGTCGCTGGCGGTTCCACGAGAGATCGTGATTAAAAAAATAAACTTCGTATTTTTGAACCTCGCGTGATGTGCAATGTTAGTGCTCGCAGTGGTGGGCAGTGACTGAGTAGCCCCGTTAGCAATCTCATTCGAGGATTCTCAACCCAGTATGGCAGTGCACAATAGGACCGAGTTTATTCTCAGTTTTAGACACGAGATAGGGGAGGTTGATAATTGGTGAGCGCTGGGAGGGGAGGACAGTAGGCTAATAATTGGTGAATATAAGTTTATTTATACAACAAATACCCAAAGTACAGACATTAAGCATTTACAAGACAGTGAATAAATTCAAATTAAAATGATTACTACTGTCTACAAAACAGTCAATTCCATAGGGGGATGGGCATCGCTCTCGGAAATCCCCTACTGTATCCATTGTGACCGCATGCTCCCTCTCCAAGGGCAGCCGGGCACGAACGTAACCTTGGAAGTGGGGCAGGCAGTCATCCCTGGTAGAACCTTCGACTTTCTGCCGCCTAGACCCATGAACAGCCAACTTGGTCAGGCCCAGGAGCAAACTCACCAGTAGATCCTCCTCCTGACCCGCCCACTTCCGCACTGGGTGCCCGTATACTAGGAGCGCAGGGCTGACGTGCAGCCAGAACCTGAGCAGCCCCTTCAGATACTCAAACAGGGGCTGCAACCTCTCACACCCCATTTAACGTGGTACACTGACTCCTCCCAGCCACAGAATGGACAGGTGGACGGGGTGTCAGTACCTGTTGCATAGCACTGCACTGAGCAACACCTTCCACCCCAGGTCCCCAGTGTACAGGAAAGGACCCCTGCATAAAGAAATTTCCACTGGGGACCTCCTCCGCTGCCAGATGGTAACACCAAGGCGAGTCTGGTCGGCAGACGAAGGCAAAGAAGTGAAAGGTGTGCAGGAGCAGCCCGAACAAGAAGCACTTTGGGGAATCATGGAAGGGCACCGTGGGCATCCCCAACAGACGGCTCATGTTGTGTGGGACCCTCTCCCGCGTGGTATCCCGAGGTTTGGGTCCGACAAGCACTCCCGGCCCATCAGGCGGTGTTGCAGCCGGAACCCCTCCACTTCCCCAAGCCCCCTCAACACCCATCATGATAGGATGGGGACTAGTCCCTCTCGCAGCCAGAGTACTGTCCCCCACCGGCGCAGGAGCACCGTGTCTGGATGAGACTAGACCCCACAGCCTGAACAGCTCTCGGTAAAAGCGAGGCAGTTCCCTCAAAGTGGCATGGCTAATGCTGTTGGCTGGAAGCCCCATGCCCTCTTGCAGGCAGTGTCCCTGGCGGAGAAAATGTATCGCCAGTGCATACCATCTCGGAGGGTGGTCACTGTATCTCTGCAGGGTCCTGAGGCGGAGAGCTGACAGCTGTGTGCACACACCAATAACTGACCGCCCTCCGCGATCGAAAAAGTCGGGACCGCAGCAGAGGCCCCCAGTGCTTCCTGTTGCCCCAGTAGAAGTCCACCGGCCTGTTCTGGGTCCTGGAGACAAAAACAGTGGGCGGGACTAAACTAATCACTGTCACCATATCTTTACAATGAAAGCTACTTATCAATGGGTCTTACATGGACCGGTGATCCAATTTGTCCAATTCCATTGTGCCCAGTCTATGGCAAACAAGTTACAAATGTAGCAATGGCTTTAGCAAAATTGAAAAGACACATAACTACAAATCACAGCCATATGACACATAAAAGTGCTGATTATTTTTAAATAACTGTTGGAATCTCAAAGCAAACCGATTAAAGCTTTTGGAAGTGAGTAAAAAGTTTTTAAAATTTATGAAACAGAAAGAGTAATTTCAAGAAAGGTAAGTTAAACTTAATTATATTTTTTTCAAGGAAGGTTAGTTAAAAATTCATTCCTCAAAAGAGTATTGACAATTATTTTTGGATTCTTATATCTACAACTTATTGATCACGCCAATGTACCGTGAGCTTTAGATATAATAATTTTTATGCAGGGGTTCCCCAAGACCTGAAAATTATTTCAAGGATTCCTGCAGGGCAAAAAGGTTGAGAAAGGCTGATCTAGGCCGTTCTGCATATTTGTGATTCCCATTAGATCTTATTGAGAGACTCTTTAATTCATAAGCATTGAGCGGAATTCCAGATGGGGTGAAGAATTTCGTTAGAAACTGAAGTTAGAAAGTTCAGTTAGAAAAGTCGTGGGAATGAACTTTTAAAAGAAAATGAAAAGGAGTTATTGATGCATATAACCATAATCAGATGTAGGAGGCGTCATTGATAAGTTCGTGGCCTAAAGTAGAAGGAGTTAATTTTAGAAAACCTGGCACATTTATTTTTTCTACATTTACACACAGTCCAGTGGTCGTGGAGCATACAGATCCCTTCTTTGTAGAAGTTGTCATCTTGGACCTCTAGAAAGTGGTTCATAGCCAAGGGTGATTGATAAGTTTGTAGCCTAAGGTAGGGGATGAGTTATTAACTTTAAACTTTCTGCATAATCACTCAAAGAGTTGAACTGCACGTGCATGTAACGAGAGCTGTATAACTCATTTCCTTCTACCGTAGGCCATGGACTTATCAATCACCCCAGCTGTGGACCACCGGGATGTTCAATTCGCTCTCGTTACATGCACATGCAGTTCAACTCTTTCAGTGATAATGCAGAAAGTTTGAAGTTAGTAACTCATCACTGTCTACCTTAGGCTGCAAACGTATCAATCACCCCTGTTGTGGACCACTTCTACAAAGAAGGGATCCATATGCTCCATGACCGCTGGACTAAGTGTGTACATGTAGGAGGGGACTATGTTGAAAAATAAATGTGCTAGGTTTTCTAAAATTGACTCCTTCTACCTTTGGCCACGAACTTATCAATCACCCCTCAAAATCAATAACAGAATTTAGATTGCCCCGCAAAGTCTGAGCTTTACGTACACTGTACTTCATGCAGTCCAGAGGATAATGGAGTTTTTCCAATACTCTGCTACAGGCTCCAAACCTCATAATAGGTAGCCCAAAGATCTGGCTTTAGAAATTAATGCTGCCAAGCATTCAATATGAATTTTGTGAAACAGGACTGCAACTTGCTCCAGTACCCCTTTTATGTGTGGCAAAGAGCTCCATTCAGAAATGGTATCATTGCAAAGAGACCATGAATGCCAAGTAAACTTTCATCTGTGCTAAAATTCAGTTACCAGAAATGTTCAGGAAATGAAAACCAAAGAGCTACAGATGCTGATAATCTGAAATAAAAACAGTAAAAACTCACCAGGTCAGGCAGCATCTCTGGAAGGAGGAACTGAGATAATGCTTTAGATTGAAGATCCTTTTGTTAGAATATTTCAGAAAAAAATATTGATGCAATTCTTCTGATGCAAGAATTTTAGTTTCTATAATAAATGTGATCAGTTTCTTTTATAAATATGACTTGAAGATCACCCATTTTAATTTTCTAATGACAAGTCAATCTGATTCATCATCCTGCTAAGCCAAAGGTAGAATAGTATTTCAAATTTAAGTGATATAGCTACCTGTATCTCTGTCTGACAGGAGAATAGGCAAAGATGGGTTACTGGTGCCTTAAAACCAGTTGCTTTGGGCAGATGGGGTTTGTCAGCTGTGGCTGGCAGCTCATCTAGAAGAAAACTCTGATCTCAAGCCTCCTCTGCCTTGTGGCTATACTCACTCATGGGGAAGGTTTCGGGAGTAAACCCCGACGGGAAAAATCCGGAGCTGGAGTCCCTAAGGCAGTTCTACATTGAGTTCAAAGCTGACTGCCAACTCCGGCAACACCGCTGGTACCAAACTGTATCGGTCCCTGCGTTCCTTTGAGTTCATCAGATGCATGGAGAGGGAGAAGCTTGCTACATGGGCAACAGCTTGCTCTCCATATCGTACTGCCCAGGATTGTGTATCTAGACAGCTAGGACACAATATCCATGGTCAACCCTGACCGACGGAGGCCTCAGATCATATCAGATCTTTGTCTGTGATCTTCTGCATCTATTTTTTACTGCTACTGTACCCGCTTCAACAGCCTCTTTTTTAACTAAAGGATATGTGGAATATTTTGTAAAGATATTTTTAGTTATTCGATCATAGTATGGTTTCATAAGAAATCCTTGCCTTCCTATTGCTATTTTCACTTCTCACCAAATCTCTTCATAGAAGTGTAGAAAATCTACAGCACAATACAGGCCCTTCAGCCCACAAAGCTGCGCCAAACATGTCCTTACCTGAGAAATTACCTAGGGTTACCCAGAGCCCTCATCTTTTTGACTCTTTGTCCATGTATGTGGCAATGTGATTAAATTGTAAGTGATAATTTGCGATGGACAATAATTGCTGGCCGTACCATGCTAGCGACACCTACATCCAATGACTTAATGAACAATTCCATATGTTAGCTATTTTTATTAACCCAATGCATTGCACGTACTTTATCAACTTTTACTGACTTAGTTGAACTTTCTTGCATGTTATTGTTTGGTATTATTAATTCAATTGTATGAATAAATTTGCTAATACCCTAAGTATGCAAACATGGCTTCTGCATTTATAATAATATTAGCCAGGCTATTTCTATAGTTATTTCCATAGTTATTTCCTAGGTCATCTTAATCCATATGATTTAGTCCTTTATATTTTGTTCATTGAACATACTGATACAAAAATCAGACTACGTAACAAAGGATTATCATGGTAGGAGGCTAGTTGACATAAAGCTAATCCCCAGGTTTCAAAAGCCCAATTTACGCATACAAAGATTGGTGGGAATGGAATTGCCAGGGGCAATGGGGATGCAGGCATCTTCCGTTTGGTGGAAACAGAGCACATCTTGCTGCCTTGTCTCCCCCACCAGCTTCATTAGCTGGGGCCAGGTCAAGCTGAGCAGAGAAGCTGACTGACGGCCATTCCTCCTGTGCCTGTCCGCTCTCCCATCACACCTCTCCCACGCTCAGTTTTTGTTCGATTCTGGTTTACAGACTGCCAAATGGAAATAGAACCCAGTTGTAACCTGGAGACTTCTTGTGTAAATAGAGGTATCCCATCAGTTCCAACCCCCACTCTTTCCACAGAGTCCTGCAAATTATTTTGTATCATGTAGTTATCAAATCCTTCTGAGATATTAATTAATCATGCTTTCCCAGTCATTAGACAATGAATTCCTCATTACTGAATGAATTTTACCTCAACTTCAGAAATTTAAAATTTGTCCTCTGGTCCTTAGAATTAGCATGGATGATGTGGGGCAAACGGCCTGGTTCTATGCTTATGTAATTTCTTAACTCTTATTTTCCCTTTTAAACCATTCAGAACATTTTCTGATGATATCCTTTCATCTTCAATACTTCACTTACCCAGAAATATTTATATATTTTATAAATATATAAAATGGAAGAGGGTGGCTAAAGTCAACGTAGGTCCCTTGGAAGACGAGAAGGGGAGATTGATATTGGGTGATAAGGAAATGGCTGAGGCATTGAACGACTACTTTGTGTCGTTCTTCATGGTGGGGAACATGTCTAATATGCTGAAGAATGATGTTATGAACGAAATGGGAGGTGAGGACCTTGATAAAATCACTGTCACTAAAGAGATAGTGATGAGCAAACTAGAGGGCCTGAAGGTAGATAAGTCTCCTGGTCCTGATGGGATGCATCCCAGGGCACTGAGGGAATTGGCAGAGGTTATAGTAGATGCGTCGGTAATTATTTACCAAAACTCCCTAGATTCTGGGCAGGTCCCGGCGGATTGGAAGACAGCAAATGTCACGCCACGTTTTAAAAAGGGATGTAGGCAAAAGATGAGCAACTATAGGCCAGTTAGCTTAACATCTGTAGTCGGGAAATGCTTGCAGCTATCATTAAGGAGGAAATAGCAAAACATTTGGAAAGGAATGGTTCCATTAGACAGACACAACATGGATTCAGAAAGGGCAGGTCCTGTTTGACAAACTTACTGGAGTTCTTTGAGGACATAATGAGTGCAGTGGATAGAAGGGAACAGGTGGATGTCGTATACTTGGATTTCCAGAAGGTGTTCGATAAGGTGCCGCACACGAGACTTATAAATAAGATATGGATGCATGGATTTGGAGGAAGTGTATTAAGGGTTATGGGGAAAAGGCAGGTAGATGGAGCAGAGTTTACGGACAGTTCTGCCATGATCTTATTGAATGGTGGGCAGGCTCGATGGGCCGGATGACTTACTCCTGCTCCTATTTCTTAGGTTCTTATGATGCTGTCTCCACGTGCTCCAAATCAGCCACCATTACCCCTGTACCAAAGAACACCACATTTTCAGAACTAAATAACTACTGCTCAGTAGCACTGATGACTTTACCATGAAGTGCTTTGAATGGCTGGTAAAGGCACACACCAAGAACTCCGTTCCTGCCACACTGGACACCCACCACAGAACCGCTCGACAACATATGCCATAGTGTTCTTCATGCACCTGGCTCTGACACACCTAGAAAACCAGGACACTTATGTCAGAATGCTGCTTCTGAATTTCAATTTGGGTTCAACACTATTGCCCAAAAGGTCTTGGTGAACTAACTCTTACTCCTCAGTCTAAATACACCACTGTGCAATTGGAAGTTGAACTTTGTAGACCTACAGACCTCAGAGAGTGAGGATGCACAACTGCTCCTCTGTCCCCATCACCCTCAATGCCGGTGCTTCCCAGGGCTGTGTGCTGCTCTACAACATATGCCATAGTGTTACCTGAAGATGGGGGGGGGGGGTAAGTGATGCAGGTTTTCCTGAGGGGGGGGGTAAATGATGCAGGTTTTCCTGAACAGGGGGGTAAGTGATGCAGGGTTTCTTGAAGGGGGGGTAAGTGGTGCAGGTTTTCCTGAAGGGGGTAACTGATGCAGGTTTTCCTGAAGGAGGGGTAAATGATGCAGGTTTTCCTGAGGGGGGGTAAGTGGTGAAGGTTTTCCTGAATTATGGGTAAGTGATGCAGTTTTTCCTGATGAGGGGGTAAGCGGTGCAGGTTTTCCTGAAGAGGGGGGTAAGTGATGCAGGTTTTCCTGAAGGGAGGGGTGAGTGATGCGGGTTTTCCTGGGGGGGTAAGTGATGCAGGTTTTCCTGGGGGGGGGGAGTGGTGCAGGTTTTCCTGAAGAGGAGTGTGAGTGGTGTGGGATACACTCTTATTTTGTGTGCACTAAACATACTGGAGATGAACATCCATTTGTACTCTCCCTGCAACACAGTCTATTCCAGAAGCATGTCTATTTTTAAAAGCCTCTGTCTAAAAATGATGCAAATAAGCCATATGTGAATAGAATCTGCTCATTTTGTAAGTCTGTAAAATGTTTCTGAAAGGTTTCTAAACCTTTGGAGATCCATTGGGAAAGTAAATATTTTCAGCTTTGGTACTTTTTCAAGTGAAGGATAGGATTAATTATCTGTGGTGGCACGGAAATAACTCATTTTGCACTGGTAGAATAATTTTAAAAAGATCCTTTTCCCATGACTGTGTTCCTTATGACATGCAGTATCGCTCAAAACCAAAGTAATTTACTCTGCAGAAATGTAAATCAATTTTCTGCAGAGGTCTACTTTTTAATTCACTAAAATCATTAATCAAAAAACAAAATTTACTTACTGAAAATATGAGTACATTAAACTTAATGGTACTTAACTGTATATTTGTATTTTTCCATTTTAAAATGGAGTGAGTGCCGAATAGCACTTAGTTATCAAATCTTTTGTTAAATATGTGTACATTCAGTAAAGCATTTGGAAGTTAACTGGATACTGATTTCCTGACTGTTACAGTTAGGATCTATAGTTACGAGGAAAATAGATCACAGATGGAGTCATCTGCAAATAGCTTTGCTTGCATCCTAATGTAAAGAAAGGTCTTGACTGAAAGTTATTACACTCTCAACAACACGAAATCAGTAAAGAGGGAAACAGAGACAAGAATACTGACAAAATACTTCATGCTACAATTTTCTGTTTCCACTTCTCTTTACCTGTACATTACAATTGACTTTTTCTCATGTGCTTTGAATGACTTGCAGCAAGAGTCACAGAGTAATACAGCAAGGAAACCGGCCTTTCAGCACAACTCTTCCTGAGCTGTTGCGTTTCTTTCAGGCACTCTTTAAATTTTGCCCCTTTCACCTCAAACCTAGGCCCTCTGGTTTTAGACTCCCCTATCCTGTGACCATTCACTTCATCTACACTCCTTATGATCTTAAAAACATCATAAGTTCCCCCACAACCTCCTTCACTCCAAAAGAAACAGGCCAGCTATCGAGTCTTTCCTTACATTTGAAACCCTCCAGTCCCAATAACATCCTTGTCAATCTTTTCTGCACCATTTCTCGCTTGATCACACATTTCTATAATATCAGAGACAGAAATCCAGACAGTATTCCATGTGTGGTCTCACCAACACCTTGCACAGTTGTAACATGATATCCCAGCTCTTGTACTCAGAGCTCTGACTGATGAAGGCAAGTGTGGTATACAGTTTCTTCATCATCTGGTCTACCTTTGTCACTACTTTCTGGGAATCCTAGGTGTGCACTCTTCCTTAGCTGTCAGCCTATTAATATAACTTGTCTATCAAAGTTCAAAGTAAATTTATATTCAGAGTGTATATATGTCACCACATAAAACCATGAGATTCTTTTTTTTTGCAGGCAACCACAGTAACTACAAGGAACACAATAGAATAAATGAAAGACTGCACCCAACAGGGCCGGCAACAATCAATGTGCAAAAAAGCAACAAACTGTGTAATTATGAAAAGTAAGAGAAGAAATAATAATAAAAATACATAAGCAATAAATATCAAGAACATGAGATAAGGAGTCCTTGAAGGTAAGTCCATAGGTTATGGGAACAGTTCAATGATGGGGCAAGTGAAGTTGAGTGAAGTTACCTGCTCTGGTTCAAGAGCCTGATGGTTGAGGGGTAATAACTGTCCCTGAAACTGGTCATGCAGGTTCTGAGTCTTCTGTACCTTTTTCCTGATCGCAACAGCGAGAAGAGAGCATAGCCTGGATGGTTGGGGTCCTTGATAATGGATGCTGCTTTCCAGCAACAGTGCCTCATATAGATGTGCTCTATGGTGGGGAGGGCTTAACCCGTGATGGACTGGGCTGTATTCACCTGGGCTTTTCTGTTCAAGGGCATTGGTGTTTCCATACCAGGTTGTGATGCAACCAGTCAATATACTCTCCACCACATATCCTTAGGAATTTGTCAAAGTTTTAAATGATGTGCCAAATCTTCACAAAGTTCTAAGACAATAGAGGTGCTGTTGTGCTTTCTTCGTAATGGCACTTATGTGCTGGACCCAGGGCAGATCCTCTGAAATGATAACACTGAGGAACTTAATGTTGTTAAACACTCCATAAGAATGCTTCTGGAGACAATAAAGTGGCATGCAAAAGTTTGACCTCTGGTCAAAATTTCTGTTACTGTGAATAGTTAAGTGAGTAGAAGATGAACTGATCTCCAGAAGTCATAAAGTTAAAGATGAAACATTCTTTTCAACATTTTAATCAAGATTAGTGTATTATTTTTGTTTTGTATAATTTTAGAGTGAAAAAAAAGGAAAAGAGCACCAAGCAAATGTTTGGGCACCCCAAGAGATTTGAGCTCTCAGATAACTTTTACCAAGGTCTCAGACCTTAATTAGCTTGTTAGGGCTATGGCTTGTTCACAGTCATCATTAGGAAAGGCCAGGTGATGCAAATTTCAAAGCTTTATAAATACCCTGACTCCTCAAACCTTGTCCCAACAATTAACAGCCATGGGCTCCTCTAAGCAGCTGCCTAGCACTCCGAAAATTAAAATACATGATGCACACAAAGCAGGAGAAGGCTATAAGAAGATAGCAAAGCATTTTCAGGTGGCTGTTTCCTCAGTTCATAATGTAATTAAGAAATGGCAGTTAATAGGAACGATGGAGGTCAAGTGAGGTCTGGAAGACCAAGAAAACTTTCTGAGAGAACTGCTCGTAGGATTGCTAGAAAGGCAAGTCAAAACCCCCGTTTGACTGCAAAAGACCTTTGGGAAGATTTAGCAGACTCTGGAGTGGTGGTGCACTGTTCTACTGTGCAGCGACACCTGCACAAATAATGACCTTCATGGAAGAGTAATCAGAAGAAAACCTTTCCTGCATCCTCACCACAAAATTCAGTGTCAGAAGTTTCCAAAGGAACATCTTAACAAGCCTGATGCATTTTGAAAACAAGTTCTGTGGACTGATGAATTTAAAATAGAACTTTTTAGCTGCAATGAGCAAAGGTATGTTTGGAGAAAAAAGGGTGCAGAATTTCATGAAAAGAACACTTCTCCAACTGTTAAGCACGGGGGTGGATCGATCATGCTTTGGACTTATGTTGCAGCCAGTGGCACGGGGAACATTTCACTGGTAGAGGGAAGAATGAATTCAATTAAATACCAGCAAATTCTGGAAGCAAACATCACACCGTCTGTAAAAAAGCTGAAGGTGAAAAGAGGATGGCTTCTACAACAGGATAATGATCCTAAACACACCTCAAAATCCACAATGGACTACCTCAAGAGGCACAAGCTGAAGGTTTTGCCATGGCCCTCATAGTCCCCTGACCTAATCATCATTGAGAATCTGTGGATAGACCTCAAAAGAGCAGTGCATGCAAGATGGCCCAAGAATCTCACAGAACTAGAAGCTTTTGCAAGGAAGAATGGGCGAAAATCTCCCAAACGGGAATTGAGAGAATCTTAGCTGGCTACAGAAAGTGTTTACAAGCTGTGATATTTGCCAAAGGGGGTGTTACTAAGTACTGACCATGCAGGGTGCCCAAACTTTCACTTTAGGCCCTTTTCCTTTTTTGTTATTTTGAAACTGTAAAAGATGGAAATAAAAAAGTAATCTTTCTTAAAATATTAAAGAAATGTGTCATCTTTAATTTTACGCCTTTTGGAAATTAGGTCATCTTTTACTCACTTAGCTATTCACAGTAACAGAAATTTTGACCAGGGGTGCCCAAACTTTTGCATGCCACTGTATCAAATGCTTTTTGGGTCAATAATATCTGGTTCATCTGCAACAAAATCTGGATCTGTTTTTTTTAGTTAGCGGGTGGAAGGAGATGCTGGTGTGTTTGAAAGTCTGGACAAAGCTTTCAGGTTTTGCTCTGATTTCATTTGCGTAAGTTGAATATTGGTGTAATGGATGCATTGCTTTAAATTTTCCAATATTCTCTAGAAACTTGATAAAGAAGGTTCATTTTATTGGAAAATAGCAAATATAACTCTTTTATTTAAAAATTAGAGAAGGCAGAAAACTGGAAACTAAAAGCCTTTACTTTAACATCTCTCACAGGAAAATGTTAGAAACAAATATTAAAAGAGCTACCGCAAGTACATGGAAAAATCAAGGTAATCGGGCACAGTCAATATGCTTTTGGAAAAGGAAAGCTATGTTTGACTAATGTACTGGAGTTCTTTGAAGAAATAAAATGTACCATGCATGAAAGGCAATCCAATGGAAATAGTACACTGTACTAGATTCCTATAAGGCATTCGAAAGGCATTTGCATCAAAATTATTGCGGAAAATAAAAGCTCACCATTTTGGAAGTAACAATGGCATCGATAAAAGATTCTTTGACAAACAGAAAACAGAGAGTAATGTCAAATCTCTTGCTCTCACAATCAGTAGTCATTAAAGAATCTGTCAATTTGATTCTGTAAGGCACACACACACACACCCACACACACAGCCTCATCAAACCCTACAGCGGTTTAGCTCCTCTCAATCCTTTATACCAGAAGCATTTTGAAATAGTGTTTCCTCACGTCAGTAATAGATGGTGATTTTTCAGTCGATGCTCTGGGCTCTGTTCGTCTAGATGAGGTTCCCAACCTGAGGTCCATGAACCTCTTGCTTAACGGTATTGGTCCATGGTATAAAAACGGTTGGGAACCCCTGCTCTAGATTGTGCCAAGTGTGTCTTCATCATCATAGCAAATGGCCAAGGCCCTAGCATCTGCACGTTGATGGTGCTATGGTGATGGACTGTGTAACTTGGTGGTCCTCCAGCACTGCACACTATGCTTATAAACCCTTAATGCTCAATGATGTACAGTATGTGTGAAATACTGACATTACATTCTAGTGTTTCACTGGGTCTTGGAGTGCAACATTAAGATTGATTGAATGAAAATACCCTCTTGGCTCCTGACTTAAGTAACCAATGGTCCCAGTAACACAGCAGATGGTCTTAAACAGAACTACTGTGTGTTCTCACTCTCCAGAAGATGAAAGATTGGCTTCCCTATCCTTCTGCCCTAACTGCAACCCAATAGTGGCAGCTGCCTCACCATGCAAAATCCATGTCTCTAACTGAGCCTCTATGGTCCTTCAGTGCCAGATTCTGAGTGGCTGTCTTTGGCATCAAGTGCAACAATGCACTGTTCTTATCTCCTCATCCTTCCTTCATGGCCTAATTCCTCAATACCCTGGTAAAAGGTAGGAAGGTATCTGGTCAAGTGTCTTTCCACCTTCTTCCAAAGTGTTGAACCTTCACAATTGGCATCTCCTGTGAATCTACAAAGATAAAAACAAAGAGCTTGGTAATAACGTGGCACAGGTACTGTTAAGTAGAGTGTACGCATAAACATTGGGTGGTGGGGTGGAGATACATAGGGATGGGGGGGACGAATCCCTCCCCACTGATCTCCCTCCTGGCACTTATCCGTGTAAGCGGAACAAGTGCTACACATGCCCTTACACTTCCTCCCTTACCACCATTCAGGGCCCCAAACAGTCCTTCCAGGTGAGGCAACACTTCACCTGTGAGTTGACTGGGGTGATATACTGCGTCCGGTGCTCCCGATGTGGCCTTTTATATATTGGCGAGACCCGACGCGGACTGGGAGACCGCTTTGCTGAACACCTACGCTCTGTCCGTCAGAGAAAGCAGGATCTCCCAGTGGCCACACATTTTAATTCCACATCCCATTCCAATTCTGACATGTCCATCCACGGCCTCCTCTACTGTAAAGATGAAGCCACACTCAGGTTGGAGGAACAACACCTTATATTCCGTCTGGGTAGCCTCCAACCTGATGGCATGAACATCGACTTCTCTAACTTCCGCTAAGGCCCCACCTCCCGCTCGTACCCCATCTGTTACTTATTTTTATGCACACATTCTTCCTCTCACTCTCCTTTTTCTCCCTCTGTCCCTCTGAATATACCTCTTGCCCATCCTCTGGGTCCCCCCCCCTTGTTTTTCTTCCCGGACCTCCTGTCCCATGATCCTCTCGTATCCCCTTTTGCCAATCACCTGTCCAGCTCTTGGCTCCATCCCTCTCCCTCCTGTCTTTTCCTGTCATTTTGGATCTCCCCCTCCCCTTCCAACTTTCAAATCCCTTACTCATTCTTCCTTCGGTTAGTCCTGACGAAGGGTCTCAGCCTGAAACGTCGACTGCACCTCTTCCTACAGATGCTGCCTGGCCTGCTGCGTTCACCAGCAACTTTGATGTGTGTTGTCCGTAGAAACATTTGTCAAGAGCAATCATGATCATAGACCGTAATTGCCCATGTCACGTGACATGGCACATGATGATGACTTGCATTTTGAAATGCTCCATGACTATTATAACATTGCCCTTTCTATTATCCCAGGCGGAACAGGAACATTTTTTAAACACCGGGCACAATATGTCAGTGTCACAGCTTGGAAGTACACACTTTGGCTCCATGAATTCACGCTGACCAAGTTCTCTACTTGAATGGCATTCATTTCCCCATGTTTGACCCACATCCCTGTTAGCTTTTCCTATCCGTGTACCTGTCTAAAGGCTTTTAAGCATTGCATTTGTACCCACCTCTATTACTTTGTGTGGCAGCTTGTGCCACCTATTCACCACTCTGTGTGAAAAGGGTGTCACTCACATCCCTTTTCAATTTCCACTCTCAGCTAAAACCTATGCCATCTTGTTTTAGAACCGCCCCCCCCACTCTGAGAAGGACTGTGACCATTCACCTTACCTATGGCCCTTTTGATGCTATAAACTTGAAAAAGGTCCCTCCTCAGCCTTTCCAGTGTCTCCTTAGAGCTCAAGCCCTCCAGTCCTGGTAACATTCTAGTGAAACTTGTCTGTACCCTTTCCAGCTTAAAGACATCCTTTCTATACCTAGGTACAAGGACTGCACACAGTGTTCCCAGTGCAGTCTCGCCTACATTTTATCCAGCTGTAACATGACAGCCCAGCTCCTGCACCTACTGCCATGGTCAATATATGTTCTAAGGTGAAGTTTGCCTGGATCCAATCATCTCTGCTGTCTGATGCTGTAGTCAGGCTACAAGCTGTAGCAAGGCCTCAGTTGACATATCAGTGGGGTCCGCCCCCAGAATACTCTGACAGGAGACATGGCCAGAGTGCAGCATTTTGGAGTTTGTAACTGCTCTTAATATTGAGAGTAAGTGTAAGGTTGTCTTAACTGCAAGTGGATGAACCTTCAGCAATCACTAGTCATGGGCAGCTTGATCCTGCGAGTGCATCAATGGCAAACGTGACTACATCTAGCTCTAGTGGTTTCAGCAGTATGGAAAGAACCTATTAAAGTGCTCCTTCCCTCCACAAGGTGTAGCACCGACTTAGCGCCCAATCAAAGTCACGTAAAACCATGGGAGCAGGTGTTGGATGATCGTATGAGTAAATATTTGCAAAGAACAATCATAGTCATGGAAAGACCATGATCACCCATAGGACACGGCACATAAAGAGTGACTGAAACATAAACTATATGCATAGACAGACAATGCAATTCTTAGAAATGTGAAAAATTAGCTACTTCACCCTTCAACAGTTTTACTCGCTTTAATAATCCTCAGCCAGTTTCTGGACCAGTTGTTGCTCCAGTTGATCAGTCTTTGTGACATTCTCTTACTTGCTCCAAGAGTCCTTGATTATTCACAGCCTTGCTATGCCAAACAAAGGGAAAAGTGAACATTAATGTTGTGTAGCTAAATGGCAATCATTGTTGACTTGTGTGCTATGTATGTGTAGTGTTCTCGTGCAGTGTGTTGAAACTCTGACTAAGCACCAAGTTAAACCGGAGCCAATGAAGACAGAGTCATAGTAATGTTAACCATTTACTGTTCACTCTTCCACATTAACATCATATTGTGAAAACTGTTGATAAAAAAATACAAACAGATACAGCGCCTGTTTCATTCTGGAGAACACACGCGCTCCCTTCTTTTAGCGAGTGTCTCCAGCCGCCCTGAGTAGGGAGCGAGAGGGTTGCGTCAAACTGTCGCTGGGCCCGACCCCACCCCGCGTTTGAAATTGAAAAGCTGACATGTGCGTTGCCCTAACTGCCACTTCCTTTAACAGAAACTGTGTTAATATTTTGACTTCAAATACCTTCACAGGAACTTACGGTGTTGCTTCTATAATGTTTCTTTGTGGGTAGACACGGAGCTCTTCACGATCATGCTGAACGCATGGCACCCACCTTCACACCTTCCCGAATCGGAGGTTACACATAACACGTGGCGAAACCGGAGGTGACTTCATCACATGCCACGATATACCATAGACAATGAATTTACCTTTGTTAAACTGTAACATAGTTATCAACCTTTAACTAGAAAATAGTTACAAACAAATCATTTAAAGCGTAGACCCAACAAAGTCAAGTAAATGCCTTAAGGGCAACACAGTATGCTTCTCTTTGCGCAAAGGAACTACACTATTGTGAACACTGCAGTCATATATTTTTCCTGTGATATGGTAGCAAGGTGACAGCTTCACATTGTCCTTCCCATCCAGGCTGCGTATGTTTTCTTTCCTTATTTTTCCAGCTCTTCATAAGAGTTCTTTCAGACTGTAAAGCACAGCTTGATCTATGAGGAACTGAACTGTAACCTACAGATGAATCTTGGCTTCCATAACTTGAATACTTCCAAATTCATCACGAAACAACTCAGGACATTGGTTCAGCACAGCTAATTCAGACAGTACCTCATAAATTTCATTTCTCCCTAATGTTTGAAAGCCTGTTCTTGCCTAACAAATTACATCCTTGGTCTGGAACTATGAGAAGGCAGGATTGATATTTACTTATTGACTTTCTTACTTTCCATATCTTTGTCACCTTGGATCCTTCCTTTGGCGTACGTACGCCTAACATGGCCAGTGGTGTTTAAACATCACCCATCCTGCAGCAGCAGGTGCAATTTCTATAAGCACTCTCTTGTCTTCAATGTATACTGATGTAGAATGCTGACAGTGTGAATAGTCTACAGAAACCAACCAACTTTTTACTTCACATATCTTTGAAACCTTGATCATTTCTTTGGTGTAAGTGTGAATGATGTCTTTAGTGTAACATATGACTAACTAGATCACCAGCATCTTCACTTAATTTATGTGTAAAAATGCCCTTTGCTCTTCTTTCCAATATGCTTTGCATTGTGTAGTTGATTAATTTTGCAATGGAATTGATTTGCTTTCAAGCAAATTCCTGATACTTCCCTACATGATACTCTTCCCCTTACCTGAGATATTATGGATGAAGACTTCAACTTGTTTAACTTCTGAACCTTTACTGGGCAGTGAGAAAGAACCTCCAGCAACCTGCCAACGATATAGCGTGGCCCCCTACAATAAATGCCTATGTCATGACCCTGAAAAATTTGGGACAACTTCTATTCCACAGGTGTCACCTATCAGCAAAGACAGTCATTGATACGGAAATCTCTAGTGGGCCCAGTCAAAGATGGTGAAATTACCATTCGAATCAGCACTGGCATTGATTTCCCAGGTGACCTCCATTCAGCATTGGTTCAGTTCAATTGGGATGTTTTCCTGATTTGGCTGATGTTCTAGATTTTCCTGCCCCTCTCTATCCCATTTACAAAGATACTCAGGTTGAATCAGCGAACCAAGGTGATTGCTTACTGCCCAGTTAAACCTCCCTTGCAGCAAATTATAATACAATGATTTGATATGACTTCCAGAAGCTGCAGGCTTTAATAGTTGAAATGTCTTTAAAGAGGTCAATTAGTGAAAACAAGCTTCATAGCTGCATGCTTTTTATCTACAGACTAAAGCTTACTACATTAAAAAAGAAAAGCAGCAAGAAATGCGTTGGAAGTGTGTATACATATTTGCATTGGGATCACAAATCACAGCTGGCTCCAAAATAGTTACATGCACGGCATGGTTTAATTCAGTTTTACAGTACGAGGGCAGTAAGCTTCCTTGGCCTCTCTAATTCAGCATAAAACATCAAAGCCTTACAAAAAGGAATGCACATTTTTATCATATGAGAAAGTTATGGACTTTCATTATCAGGGCAAAACTTCGTTTTTTCAAAGTTTTTTTTCTGTCATGGTGGTACAAGCCAGACTCTGATAACGTGAAAATATTGGCGTTGTATCACATAACACAAATTCTGATGTTACTACTTAAGGAGGAAAATTTAGAGTGAGAAGAAATTGAAAGAAGCTGTATAAGGAAAGGTCTGCAGTAGTCTATACTTTAACTCAGATGTTTTATGTGTGCTGTAATACTGGAGCAAACTTTCCCTCTGTTTGAAAAAATGAGCCTGAGGCTAATAAAATGCTCAGGCATTTTATCTAAAATGTTATCATTAAATGTCATTAACCATCAATTTAGAGAATGAACGTACATTTATAATGGTACTTTTCAGCCCTCTGTAACTACAGAATTGAAGGATTAAAAAAACACAAGAACTAAATGAAAACACTTCAACTCATCAGCACATGCAAGCAAGTGACAATGAACATTAAATTGGAGCAAAATTAAAGCATGCACAATAGCAAGTATTTGCTCAAAAGACAGTTCATTCTCAGTGAACTGCCCAGCAATGATTTCCTATTAGATTGCATTATGAGTACTGGAGTGCTGGTACACATTTTATAGAAGTTCTTTTTTGGTGCCGCCAAATTTGTGTGCAAACATTGGGAAACTTGGGGTTTCCAACCATAATTTCTCATCCATTAATTTTATTTCTAAAAATGTGTAGCCACAATAACATGAATTTCTTGTGCTTACTGTATTAAGAGTGAGTATAGGGGTTTATCAAGGGAGGTTGCACTGACTATGGTTCAGCTCCTTCTCTGGCTCCAACATTGGAGCTTCATTGTAACACATACAAAATGCTAAAGGAACTCCGCTGATCAGACAGTATCTATGGAAAGCAATAATCAGTTGATGCTTCCGGCTGAGATCCTTCATCAGCCTTGATGAAAGGTCTTGGCCCGAAGCTTCAACTGTTTATTCCTTTCCATAGATACAACCTGACATACTCAGTTCATCTGTCACCTTGTCTGTGTTACTCTGGATTTCCAGCATCCGCAGAATCTCTTGATTTTTTGGATCTTCATTATCTTTCTATCCACTGTTGGTATATCCCCCTGCCTTGGAGTGTGTATAGCTCTGGTGATGCTTACAAGCTTTTATGAAATGAGGTAAAATGTGGCCTACATTTTTATTGGCCTACAAGGATAGAAATGGAACAAAAGTTTGAATGCTAGCTGTAAGACATCGCTTCAAATGGAGGCTGCCAGGCAGTCGATACATAGTAGCTGCTTTCCGAGATTTATGCACTTTCAGAATGTGTTTAGAGCTTTTATTCAGGCATGCATTCCTGCGCAGATATTTTTTGGTCACTGGAATGTTTTCCGTGCTCTCCATTGAAAAGATTAGTCACCTCTTTGAGGAGCTTGAAATCCATTAAATACTTGCAAGAGTAAGTTAAGCAGTTGAATGTGTGGCTGCGGAGTTGGTGCAGGGAGCAAGGTTTTAGATATTTAGATCATTGGGATCTCTTCTGGGGAAGGTGGGACCTGTACAGATTGGATGGGTTGCACCTGAACTCGAGGGGGAGCAATATCCTTGCGGGTAGGTTTGCTAGCATGGTTCGGGAGGGTTTAAACTAATTTGCGAGGGGGATAGGACCCAGAGCGATAGGGCAGTGAAAGAAGTGCATGGAGTAAAGCCAGATCTAACATACAGAGAGGCTTTGAGGAAAGGGAAGCAGAATAAACGGTGTAAAGACAGTAAGGTAGGAGGGCTGAAATATGTGTACCTCAATGCAAGAAGCATCAGGAACAAAGGCGATGAACTGAGAGCTTGGATACATACATGGAATTATGATGTAGTGGCCATAACAGAGACTTGGCTGGCACCAGGGCAGGAATGGATTCTCAATATTCCTGAATTTCAGTGCTTTAAAAGGGATAGAGAGGGTGGAAAAAGGGGAGGAGGGGTGGCATTACTGGTCAGCGATACTATTACAGCTACAGAAAGGGTGGGTAATGTAGCAGGATCCTCTTTTGAGTCAGTATGGGTGGAAGTCAGGAACAGGAAGGGAGCAGTTACTCTACTGGGGGTATTCTATAGGCCCCCTGGTAGCAGCAGAGATACAGAGGAGCAGATTGGGAGGCAGATTTTGGAAAGGTGCAAAAATAACAGGGTTGTTATCATGGGTGACTTTAACTTCCCTAATATTGATTGGCACCTGATTAGTTCCAAGGGTTTAGATGGGGCAGAGTTTGGTAAGTGTGTCCAGGATGGATTTCTGTCACAGTATGTGGACAGGCCGACCAGGGGGAATGCCATACTAGATCTAGTACTAGGTAATGAACCGGGTCAGGTCACAGATCTCTCAGTGGGTGAGTATCTGGGGGACAGTGACCACCGCTCCCTGGCCTTTATAATTATCATGGAAAAGGATAGAATCAAAGAGGACAAGAAAATTTCTAATTGGGGAAAGGCAAATTATGAGGCTATAAGGCTAGAACTTGCGGGTGTGAATTGGGATGATGTTTTTGCAGGGAAATGTACTATGGACATGTGGTCGATGTTTAGAGATCTCTTGCGGGATGTAAGGGATAAATTTGTCCCGGTGAGGAAGATAAAGAATGGTAGGGTGAAGGAACCATGGGTGACAAGTGAGGTGGAAAATCTAGTCAGGTGGAAGAAGGCAGCATACATGAGGTTTAGGAAGCAAGGATCCGATGGGTCTATTGAGGAATATAGGGAAGCAAGAAAGGAGCTTAAGAAGGGGCTGAGAAGAGCAAGAAGGGGGCATGAGAAGGCCTTAGCAGGTAGGGTAAAGGAAAACCCCAAGGCATTCTTCAATTATGTGAAGAAAAAAAGGATGACAGGAGTGAAGGTAGGACCGATTAGAGATAAAGGTGGGAAGATGTGCCTGGAGGCTGTGGAAGTGAGCGAGGTCCTCAATGAATACTTCTCTTCGGTATTCACCAATGAGAGGGAACTTGATGATGGTGAGGACAATATGAGTGAGGTTGATGTTCTGGAGCATGTTGATATTAAGGGAGAGGAGGTGTTGGAGTTGTTAAAATACGTTAGGACAGATAAGTCCCCGGGGCCTGAAGGAATATTCCCCAGGCTGCTCCACGAGGCGAGGGAAGAGATTGCTGAGCCTCTGGCTAGGATCTTTATGTCCTCGTTGTCCACGGGAAAGGTACCGGAGGATTGGAGAGAGGTGAATGTTGTTCCCTTGTCCGAAAAAGGTAGTAGGAATAGTCCAGGTAATTATAGACCAGTGAGCCTTACGTCTGTGGTGGGAAAGCTGTTGGAAAAGATTCTCAGAGATAGGATCTATAGGCACTTAGAGAATCATAGTCTGATCAGGGACAGTCAGCATGGCTTTGTGAAGGGCAGATCGTGTCTAACAAGCCTGATAGAGTTCTTTGAGGAGGTGACCAGACATATAGATGAGGGTAGTGCAGTGGATGTGATCTATATAGATTTTAGTAAGGCATTTGACAAGGTTCCACATGGTAGACTTATTCAGAAAGTTAGAAGGCATGGGATCCAGGGAAGTTTGGCCAGGTGGATTCAGAATTGGCTTGCCTGCAGAAGGCAGAGGGTGGTGGTGGAGGGAGTACATTCAGATTGGAGGATTGTGACTAGTGGTGCCCCACAAGGATCTGTTCTGGGACCTCTACTTTTCGTGATTTTTATTAACGACCTGGATGATGGGGTAGAAGGGTGGGTTGGCAAGTTTGCAGATGACACAAAGGTTGGTGGTGTTGTAGATAGTGTAGAGGATTGTCAAAGATTGCAGAGAGACATTGATAGGGTGCAGAAGTGGGCTGAGAAGTGGCAGATGGAGTTCAACCCGGAGAAGTGTGAGGTGGTACACTTTGGAAGGACAAACTCCAAGGCAGAGTACAAAGCAAATGGCAGGATACTTGGTAGTGTGGAGGAGCAGAGGGATCTCGGGGTACATGTCCACAGATCCCTGAAAGTTGCCTCACAGGTGGATAGGGTAGTTAAGAAAGCTTATGGGGTGTTAGCTTTCATAAGTCGAGGGATAGAGTTTAAGAGTTGCGACGTAATGATGCAGCTCTATAAAACTCTGGTTAGGCCACACTTGCAGTACTGTGTCCAGTTCTGGTCACCTCACTATAGGAAGGATGTGGAAGCATTGGAAAGGGTACAGAGGAGATTTACCAGGATGCTGCCTGGTTTAGAAAGTATGCATTATGATCAGAGATTAAGGGAGCTAGGGCTGTACGCTTTGGAGAGAAGGAGGATGAGAGGAGGCATGATAGAGGTATACAAGATAATAAGAGGAATAGATAGAGTGGATAGCCAGCGCCTCTTCCCCAGGGCACCACTGCTCAATACAAGAGGACATGGCTTTAAGGTAAGGGGTGGGAAGTTCAAGGGAGATATTACAGGAAGGTTTTTTACTCAGAGAGTGGTTGGTGCATGGAATGCACTGCCTGAGTCAGTGGTGGAGGCAGATACACTAGTGAAGTTTAAGAGACTACTAGACAGGTATCTGGAGGAATCTAAGGTGGGGGCTTATATGGGAGGCAGGGTTTGAGGGTCAGCACAACATTGTGGGCTGAAGGGCCTGTACTGTGCTGTACTATTCTATGTTCTAAAAAGTATTTCTGCAGGATGGTGCAAACAGATTCAACAATTGATTTTGGTAAGAAATTGGATAAATGCTTGAAGGGGAAAGATGTAGTTGGCTCTGGCCCTGAGAATGGAGCAGAGGAGTGGGACTGTCACACATTCTGCTGCATCCATTAGTACAGCCCTGTCCCTGGGCCAGTCTGTCTGAAAGCTTACTCAACAGCTGGATTTTCCACCAATCAGTTCTGATGAAGGGTCTCAGCCCGAAACCTCAACACTTTATTCCTCTCACTAGATGCTGCCTGACCTGCTGAGTTCCTCAAGCATTCATTTTAAATTATTTTATGTGTATAAATCTGGATTTCCAGGAAAATCTCTTGTCTTTATGATTTTCCACCAAGGCTGGGTCTTTGTAGTACTAACTTGAAATCAATCCAGAGTGATAAAACATAAATTTTTCCTTGTGATTTATTCTGAAGCTTTTTATGATCCAGAAAAGAGTAAAAGGGAGGTGAGAGTTCATATTGGACCACTGGAAAATGATGCTGGTGAGGTAGTAATGGGGGACAAGGAAATAGCAGATGAACTTATTAAGTACTTTGCATCTGTTTTCACTGTGGAAGACACTAGCAGTGTCCGAGAGTGTCAGGGAGCAGAAGTGAGTGACATTGCTATTACAAAGCAATGCCCACCCTTTAAGACTCAAAGGTCTTAAGGTGGACAAGTCAGCTGGACCAGATGGACTACATCCCAGAGTTTTGAGAGAGGTTGCTGAAGAGACAATGTATGCATTGGTCATGAGCTTTCAAGAATCACTTGATTCTTGCATGGTCCCAAGGACTGGAAAATTGCAAATATCACTCCACTCTTTAAGAAAGGAGGGAGGCAAAAGAAAGGAAGTTATAGGCCAGTTAGCCTAACCTCAGTGTTTGGGAAATTGTTGGAGTCTATTATTAAGGATGAGGTTTTGGGGTACTTGGAGACTAATGAGAAAATAAGTTGAAGCCTGCATGGTTTCTGTAAAGGAAAGTCTTGCCTGACAAATCTGTTAGAGTTCTTTGAGGAAGTAACAAGCAGGGTGGACAAAGGAGGGGTAGTGGATGTCATTCACTTGGATTTTCAGAAGGAATTTGATAAGGTGCCACACATGAGGCTGCTTAACAAGATAAAATCCTATGGAGTTACAGGAAAGATACTGGCAATGATAGAGGAATGGCAGACAGCCAGGAATAAAGGGGGCCTTTTCTGGTTGGCTGCCAGTGACTAGTGGTGTTCCTTAAGGTTAATATTGGGACCACTACTTCTCACGTTGTTTGTCAATGATTTAGATAATAGAATTGATAGCTTTGTGGCAAAGTTTGCGGGTGATCTGATGATAGGCGAAAGGGTAGGTAATCCCAAGGAAGTAATACAATTGCAGCAAGACTTAGACAAATTGGAAAAATGGGCAAAACAGTAGCAGATGGAATACAGTGTTGGGAAATACACAATAATGCATTTTGGTAAAAGGAACAATAGTGCAGACTATTATCTAAATGGAGAGAAAGTTCAAACATCAGAGATGAAGAGGGACATAGGAGTCCTTGTGTAAGACACCCAGAAGGTTAATTCACAGGTTGAGTCTGTGGTAAAGAAGGCAAATGTAATGTTGACATTTATTTCAAGGAAAATAGAATATAAAAGCAAGGAGAGATGTTGAAGCTATAAAACACTAGTCAGGCAGCACTTGGAGTATTGTCAACAGTTTTAGGTCTCAGAAAGGATGTGTTGCCATTGGAGAGAGTCCAGAGGAGGTTCATGAGGAGGATTCCTGGAATGAAGGGGTTAAGATATAAGGAGTGGTTGCAGCTTTGGGCCTGTACGCACTGGAATTTAGAAGAATGCAAAGGGTGGGGGGGGGGGAATCTCATTGAAGCCTACCGAATGTTGAAAGAATTAGATAGGGTGGATGTGGAGAGGATGTTTTGTATGATGGGGGTATCCAGAACTAGAAGGTACAGCTGCAAAATTGAAAGGCAACCCTTTAGCCAGAGATTAGTGAAATGCTCTGCCACACTGCGGTGGAGGCCGGGTCCATGGGTATATTTAATGCAGAAGTTGATAGTTTCCTGATTGGTCAGGTCATCAAAGGATATGGCAAGAAGGCAGGAGTATGGGGTTGAGTGGGATCCAGGATCAGCCATGATGGAATGGTGGAGCAGTCTTGATGGGCTGAATGGCTTAATTCTGCTCCTATGTCTTATGATCTACAAACTTTGTAAATGTAATAATTAGCCTATAAATTTGGTGTGAGTCAATTGAAATTTCATGGCAAAACAAATCATAATTACCAGGTTTACACTGCTCTCCAAATCAACTTAACACTCTATGGTTTCAAACATCTTTCTTTTTCTTTCTCTCTCTCTCTCTCTCTCTCTCTCTTCCTACTCTTTCTCCTCTCTTTCTCACTCACTGCTCTCTCTTCCCCCTCTCTCCTCTATTTCTCTCTTCTCACTCTCTCTCTCCCCCCTCTCTCTCTCTCCCCTCTCTCTCCTCTCTCTCTCTTCCTACTCTTTCTCCTCTCTCTCTCCCTCTCTGCTCTCTCTCCCCCTCTCTCCTCACTCTCTCTCTCTCCCTCTCTCTCTCTCTCTCTCTCTCTCTCTCTCTCTCTCTCTCTCTCTCTCTCTCTCTCTCTCTTTCTCTCTCTCAAGTTATTTTATCAGAAACGGATTATCATTCCAAAGGAGGGTCACATTGCTGTTGCTATCTTTACCAAGTAAAGCCTTACTACCATGGGCATTATATACTAGACATCAGTGCTATACATCCTCATTTGCTTCTAACTCTTCCACTCATGGAAAATTGGTTAAGTACAGGAAAATTGGCCCATTTTTGTTTGTCTGAACATGTACCATTCTGCAACTTTGTACACTAGATATGACAATCATTGATGATACAACTATTAGGCTGAGAAACCGGACTACAGGAACTCCAATTTGGTTTGTACTGATGTATATGTGTGGGGAAAGGTGAGTTCTTTGCACGTCCAATCACGGTAGCCTGACATGACCTATTTTGCAAGCCATTGCCACACTAGCCTCAGGAATATAAACAGAAGCACTCAGCTGATGAAGTAGCACCTGTGGAAAGAGAAACAAGTTTAAGGAACAACAGGTTGGAGATCTTTCAGCTATGAGAATATTTGATTTGCAATTGATGCTTTTGTTTCACAGTTAGTGTGTTATGCATTACAAGACCATGACACAACAAGGTGTCTAGTGATTGATGTGAACTTGATGATTATTAAATATTTTCAAGGCCACCATATGAAATAGGATTGAAATAGAGAGTGACAACCGATTATTGAGATGACAAATATACTGTATGAATTGTTTTAATTAGTCATTTGTGCTTACTTTGTAGAACTACTTCCAAGGGTGGTTAACTATTGTTTTGCGGAGTCCGATGTAGCCACAACTACTCATACTCCAAAAGTCTACATTTCACATTTAGTATTGCCACCAGGAGTTCAAGAATTTGTACATTTCTTGCTATGAGTGTTCACAAAGTTGGAGATAAGAACTCACTTGTTTTGTACTGATGTATATGTGTTGGGAAAAGTGAGATCTTTTATTTATTTATAACTTTTTTAAATAGTTGCATAGTTTGTCTTCTTATACCACATTTGTTGCCTGTCAGTTTTATGTGTAGTTTTACATTGATTCTATTGTATTTTTTGTACGACTATGAAAGCCTGCTAGAAAATGAATCTCAGGGTAATATACTGAATGGTGACATGTATGTACTTTGATAATATATTTATTTAAACTTTGAACTTTGAAAGCCTTCCTCACAGAACGTGTAATGGAAACTTTCTTGGTTGTTGAAATTTTCCTTCTCAATGGTACCAGCATCATCCTTGCACCCCGATAGGATACTTCATCATTCAGCAGGAAATTGAGAAATGAATTTGGGAAAATAAGACATTCAAAATGAATTATCAGTAACATGGGGAGAAGTTCTAATAAGTGTTCAGCCACATTCAATATCTGTTCCAGAAAGAAATAAACCAAATACATCTAAGAAGGAGGTGTAAATGAAAGAGACACATGAGACTGCAGTTTATAAAATAGTCCACACTTTTATTCCTTCTACCAAAGTGCATGACTATACACTTCTCAACACTGCATTCCATTTGCTACTTCTTTGCCATTCTCCTATTCTGTCAAAGTGTCATGGTCCGGTCCATGAAGTCCACATTCCAGTTCACGGTCCTGTCCATGCTCCTTATTCCAGGTTTTCCAGTTTTCCCTTGTCCTGTTGTGTGCCATAATTGAGGCACATGATTCCCATTTTGGGCTGGCTACATAAACAGCTCATGGGTTCAGCTTCAGTTGCTGGACTGTTCCCTTACCTTCCCTTCCTTCTGTAACCCTTGCGTGCTGCCTTCACCTGAAGCCTCGTCTGCTACCTTTTCCTGAAGCCTTGGCTGAAGCCTTTGCCTGAAGCTTTGCCTTCTACCTCGCTTGGCTCCATGCCTCTGCTAGGTAAGTCCGGCCATTTGTTGCTACCTTGTGTTGGGAACTGTCTCTGTGTCCATGCCTTCACTTGGTAGGTCTGGACGTTTGCTGCTACCTTGAGTTGGGAACTGTCTCTGTGTCCACGCTTTCACCAGGTAGGTCTGGCTGTTTGCCGCTACCTTGTGTTGGGAACCGTCTCTTTGTGCCCTCAACTCCACTGGGTAGGACTGGCCATTTGCCGCTACCTTGAGTGGAGATCAGTCTCTCAGTGTTCTGTGTATGAGGCCCGTCCCTACATCCTGCTCTCTAGGAGGGGTCCTGACTCTGTGCAGAGCCCTGGCCCCAAGTCCTGTTCCCAAGGAGGGGTCCCAGCTCTGTATTCCATGTTCCTGTTCTCCCTTGACCAAGTCAAGGCTTCGTGTTCTCATCCTGTCCACGTGCCTCGACCAGCCCAGGAGTACCTCGCCCAGCCCGGTGCTGGGGTTCCCTTGTCCTGTCCAGGAGTCTCACGTCCAGTCCTGTTGCCACTCCTTGTCCTGTAGCCACGTCTTGTCCTCACCTAGATCCCGGGTCCGAGCCTGAGTCAACCCAGGTTTTGAGTCCCTGTCCAGTCTCTGGCTTAGAGTCCTTGTCCAGGTTCCAAGTTCCTAGTTCCTCGTCCATGTCCTGCTTCCCTTGTCTAGTTGTAGCCCAGGCCCTTTATCCTTGCCTCATCCAGGGCCCGTGTCTTGTCCAGCATCATTTCTTCCCCACTTCCCTTGCTTGCTTGACTCACCTAGTCCTGTTCCTAGTACATCAGTGTCTGTGTCTTGCATTTGGGTATGCTCCCAGCACCCACTTATGGCAGAACAGTCCAGCCAAATATGGACCCAGCGACACAGACACTGTTGTTTTATTCTTGCCACCTGGGTTTCCCTTCTGTTAAATACCCTCCCACCCGCCCATGTCGTCCTTAGTCCTGGAAAGCCTGTTCGGTCACTAGGAGGCTCCCATGGGTGGGGGAGGGGAGGTTACTGTCATGGTCCAGTCCATGAAGTCTGCATTCTGGTTCACGCTCCGGTCCATCGTCCCTTATACCAGGTTTTCCAGTTTTCCCTTGTCCTGTTGTGTGCCTTAATTGAGACACATGATTCCCATTTTGGGCTGGCTACATAAACAGCTCATGGGTTCAGCTTCAGTTGCTGGACTTACCTTCCTTTCCCCTACCTTCGCCTGAAGCCTTACTTGCTACCTCACTTGGCTCCACGTCTCTGCTAGGTAGGTCCAGCCATTTGTTGCTATCTTGAGTTGGGAACTGTCTCTATGTCCATGCCTTCACTAGGTAGGTCCGGCCGTTTGCTGCTACCTTGAGTTGGGAACTGTCTCTGTGTCCATGCCTTCACTAGGTAGGTCCGGCTGTTTGCTGCTACCTTGTGTTGGGATCTGTCTCTTTGTGCCCTCGTCTCCGCTGGGTAGGTCCGGCCGTTTGCCGCTACCTCGTGAAGATCTGTCTCTCAGTGTTCTGTGTATGAGTCCCAGCCCTATGTCCTGCTCCTAGGAGGGGTCCTGACTCTGTGTAGAGCTCCGGCCCCAGGTCCTGTTCTCCCTCGACCAAGGCTCTGCTTCCCTGTTCTCCCTCGACCAAGGCTCTGCTTCCCTGTTCTCCCTCGACCAAGGCTCTGCTTCCCTGTTCTCCCTCGACCAAGGCTCTGCTTCCCTGTTCTCCCTCGACCAAGGCTCTGCGTACCTGTTCTCCCTTGACCAAGGCTTCTGGGTTCAGCTTCAGTTGCTGGACTCTTCCTTTACCTTCCCCTTCCTTCTGTAGCCCCTTGCCTGCTACCTCGCTTGTCTCCATGCCTCCGCTAGGTAGGTCTGGCCGTTTGCCGCTACCTTGTGTTGGGAACGGACTCTGTGTCCACGCCTTCGCTAGGTAAGTCCGGCCGTTTGCTGGTACCTTGAGTGAAGGTCTGTCCCTGTGTTCTGTGTATGAGTCCCGGCCCTATGTCCTCCTCCCTAGGAGGGGTCCTGACTCTGTGTAGAGCCTTGGCCCCAAGTCCTGATCCCAAGGAGGGGTCCCAGCTCTGTGTTCCATGGACAGGTTCCGGGTTCCTGTCCAGTCTCTGGCTCAGAGTCCTTGTCCAGGTTCCACTTCCCTAGTCTAGTCCTAGCCCGGGCCCTGTATCCTAGTCTCATCCAGGGCCTGTGTCTTGTCCAGCATCATTTCTTCCCCACTTCTCTTGCTTGCTTGACTCACCTAGTCCTGTTCCTAGAACTTCACTGTCTGTGTCTTTCATTTGGGTCCGCTCCCAGTGCCCCCCTTATGTCACAGTCCTTCTGCAGCCTCCTTGCTTCTTCAACACCACCTGCCCCTCCACCTATCTTCATAACATCCGCAAACTTGACCACAAAGCCATCAATTCCGTCACCCAAATCGTTGACATACAATGAAAAAAGTGGTCTCAACACCTACACCTGCAGAACACACTAGTCACTGGCAGCCAATCAGAAAAGGTTCCCTTTATTCCCACTTTATGCCTCCTGCCAATCAGCCAATGCTTTATCCATGCTAACATCTTTTCTGCAATACCATGAGTTCTTAGCTTGTTAAGCAGCCTCATATGTGACACCTTGTTAAAGGCCTTCTGAAAGTACAATGACACAATATCCACTGATTCTCCTTTGTCTATCGTGCTTGATATTTCCTCAAAGAATTCTAACAGATTAGTCAGTCAAGATTTTCCATGCTGACTTCGGTCTGTTTTATCATATGTCTCCAGGTATCCCGAAACCACATCCTTGACAACCGACTCATCTATTTGGTGATACAAAAATGCACTTCGTTTGACTTCAAAAGGACTGAAACTGAATAAACATTGCACAATTAATGAGACTATTTAAGTATGGATTCCTGAATAGATTGGTTAAGATAGTGTTGTACACTCTAATCTTTTACATGATTTTTGGCATTGCAATTGTTTCTTGAAGGTGGTCTGTTTATGATTCACAGTCTGGATGGAAGAAATCTGATCTAGAATAAGAAGCAACCTGTACATGCAGAAATAAAACACAGTAAGATATATGCTTGCAAGAACTGATAATCTCCTTGCATCCTGCAATAAGAGGCAAGTTTAGATGCTGCAGCCAACAAAGCATTTCTCTCTCCATTCTGAAATATTGCATGTTCTGTTCTGGTCACCTCATTACAGGAAGGATGTGGATACTATGGAGAGAGTGTAGAGGAGATTTACAAGGATGTTGTCTGGATTGGAGAGCATGCCCTATGAGAATAGGTTGAGTGAACTTGGCCTTTTCTCCTTGGAGCGACGGAAGATGAGAGGCATTGATTATGTGGATAGCCAAAGGCTTCTTCCCAGGGATGAAATGGCTAGCACGAGGGGGTATAGTTTTAAGGTACTTGGAAGTAGGTACAAGGGGGATGTCAGAGGTATGTTCTTCACACAGAGTGGTGGGTGTGTGCAATGCACTGCCAGCGACTGTGGTAGAGGAAAATACAATAGGGTCATTTAAGAGACTCTTGGATAGGTACATGGAGGTTAGAAAAATAGAGAGCTATGTGGTAGGGAAATTCTAGACAGCTTTTAGAGTAGGTTACATGGCCGACACAACATTGTGGGCTGAAGGACCTGTAATGTGCTGTAGATTTTCTATGTTCTATGTTTCTATTCCATAACACCACTCAAGCATCTTGGAAATCAGTTTCTCCTCTTTGCTGGGTATAAAGAATATGCAACCACAGTTGAAGCTTATCCACGTGACCACCTCCCATCAGGGTCACCAGATAATGATCAGAAGTGCAAAAACAGACAACTATTTCCTTCTTTAACAAGGGATAGTGAGACTAATTAGTCTCCTTGCTGCCAGCCTGGTTCAGATCTCCAAACTTACAGCAAACCAAGAACTGACTGTGAATTTTATGATTCAGTGTAACACCCAGCATCAGGTTTACTTATTTCCTTGGTAAAAGTGCAAGTATTTTCTAATATCTTATAGTTTTGGGGAAAAATCCAAAGTTCAAGGGCATTTCTAACAAATTCCTTTGTCTTCCTAGCACATCAAATGCTAGCCTATTTATGGTGTTTTAATATATCTGGTTGTATAAACAGTCACATTTTCTTTATTGACATAATTTGCAGAAGTATTTCGAAACTGAGTAATAAGACAAATGTCCTGAAGTTCAGAAGTCTTAAGCACTTAAGGCTTTTTCTTAAATCTCTCAATTTGACCTTTTGGCTCTTCACACGTTAATGATGTAGACTGGCATTTTGCTGGTGCACCTACTTTGGCTTTAATGGACCAAAATTTGCTTCTAAAATGACAACCAGGTTAATGCATGTGCCCCAAGGAATATATAAATTATTGAGCAATATATGTGGTGAAAAGAATATCCCATGGATTGTAAATTCTTGTAGGTTATTGGACAACTTGTTTCTCTGCACTATGAGCTACTTTAAAACTGCAGATTACTGCTAAAATCCTGTAAGTTTCATAATGTAGATGCTCAAGTTATTACCTACTTACTATCCATTATCAACTAAACCCGTATTTCTTTCTGTCACTTTGATGGTGGTTGTGGTTGTCCATCCCGTCTGATGATGATGACAGGAAACCTGTGTGAATGAGTTTTTAAAGTGGAATAGCCCTTGTACTGGGGCAGTTCTGCTCTCTTGACCTTGGAAGTCCAGGTCCAGTGGTATGAGTAGTCATCACAGCTGGAGTCTTCCTTGGTTGTAGTGGATGACCATGACTTCTGTGCCTTGTCATGTCCTTCACTCTCCACGAAGTGTTGCAGAACCACTTTTTTGGCTGTTGGATCTCACTGTTGATCTCATCTGCCCAGACCGCTGGAGCTGGCTTCAGGTGCTAGGGCAGGCATGTCCTGTTATTACAAGAATCACCCAATGTAATAATGATCAGTGAGGCACAGAGAATCTGTATTTACCGACAAGTAACTTTCATTGTTTCAACTAAAAAGCTCATGGGTTCACACTCTATCTCTCTCTGTGCAGCCTACTAGTACCCCTGGCACTTCATGAACTGTCAATAAGGAGTAAAGATATTAGCCAGGAAAGGAGACTATGCTGGACAGGCATTCCTCATGATCTTGATCTCCATGTGTCCGTGGGGTCCTCCTTAACTGCGATGGTTGGTCTCTGGCTGCTGAAGAGTTATCGCCCCTGCGTATTTGGAGCTCCTGAGTCTTGTACTGTTCCTCATCGATTGAAATGTTGGCTCAAGATCACCGGACGTACCTGGGTCACCCTCATACTGGTCATTGTGCAGGGCTACACTGTTTCATGGCTCTGCCCCCCCCAGCCTTGTGTACTCATGCCTTTGCACTCTGACTGGTCCAAACCAGTTAAATGAGGCGACCCAGGCAGGGTCTAATTTTGATCACAGATTGCTCCTTTGGTAGGTCTGGCATTTTACATAACAAATAGTTACTCCTCCAAGAATGGTCTCAGATTTATTTCTGATTAGATTGTCCCAGAGCCAAGAATCAGTTCAGAGCCCACACACTTCACATAACAAATAGCTACTTGTTTGAGAATGGTCTCAGGTTTAGCAGGCCGTTGCTTGAAACTTCCTCAGTTGCTCTGATTAGATTATCCAAGAGTAAGAATCAGATCAGAGTCCACAAAATGGGGCAGGGGGAAGCAAAGACGACTGGCTTGTCTGTTTCCCTTGTCCTTGATCAGACTGTAGTTTCTTCTGGCCAACAATATGAGGCCCTTGAGATAGATTCACCTGCTCTATCCTGCCTGTCAAAGCCGTTGACCGGGGTGTGGCTGCTGCCACATGCACACAGCTACTTGGACCCACAGGTGAGAGCTGAGTGTCCGGTGGGGATCAAAGGTGGGTGAGCTGCCCCCGAATGAACATGACAAGCCACTTCACCAGAGGTGCTACCCTTCCCTGGACAGCCCATACACCCACTTTATGCCTATTTAATAACCTTAATTTGATCGTGATTCATCAGTTATTAATTCTCTTGCATGATATAACATCTTCGTGTGCTATACAAGAAAACTTAATCAAAAATTCAGTCTATGAACATGAGTATTTACTGCACCAAATGTGTCGTGTAGCTAAATAAGTATAGCAGTATCTAATGTGTGAGGAACAAAAAGGAACTTGTTGGAAATGTATTCCTACTTAGAATTTTGCTGGTAAGCAATTAGATATTAAAAAAAACGGTGTTTTTACGCTTCCATTAAGGGCATAATTTAGGGGAAAGTTGTCAAATGTTGATTTCATTCCAAGACAAAGCAAACTGATGCCATATCCCCCTTCATGGTCATTCCTACCAGTGCATCTTGGCTGAGGTGTGCAGAAGCTATATATTACACGACTGCAAGTTGCTAAGTCTTCTCAACAGTTGCTGCCAATGATGTGGCTTCACCTCAGAAGGACACAGGACACAGGAATGACATCATCTGCAAGTTCTTCTCTGAGTAATGCAATACTCCGAGGGAAATGCTTGCTTTCTGCTCCAACTACAATAACTCTGGAACTCCCAACTGAACGGCACTGTGCAAGTACTTTCACTGCAGAGTTTGCAGCAGTTCCATAATACGTCTACCGGCCTTCTCCCCATGGACAATTATCAATGAGATTACGTGCTGACCTGATGGCTGTGAACATAAATCATGACAAATTAAAAAGAAAGATCATCTCCCACACTGTCATTTCCATTAATGGTAGGTAAATTAAGCACTCACACTTCAGAGTGCAAAGGCCTCTTACCTAATTGATTTCATTTCCAAGCCTACTCTCACTTTTATGTTTACGACTGGACAGGTATGTGGATAGAAACCATTTCGAGGGATTTTGGCCAAATGAGGGCAAGTCAGATGAGCAACACACATCAAAGTTGCTGGTGAACACAGCAGGTCAGGCAGCATCTCTAGGAAGAGGTACAGTTGACGTTTCAGGCCGAGACCCTTCGTCAGGACTAACTGAAGGAAGAGTTAGTAAGAGATTTGAAAGTGGGAGGGGGAGGGGGAGATCCAAAATGATAGGAGAAGACAGGAGGAGGGAGGGATGGAACCAAGAGCTGGACAGGTGATAGGCAAAGGGGATATGAGAGGATCATGGGACAGGAGGTCCAGGGAGGAAAAAAAAGGAGGGGGGGGAACCCAGAGGATGGGCAAGGGGTATAGTCAGAGGGACAGAGGGAGAAAAAGGAGAGTGAGAGAAAGAATGTGTGTGTGTGTATATATATATATAACGGATGGGGTACGAGGGGGAGGTGGGGCATTAGCAGAAGTTAGAGAAGTCAATGTTCATGCCATCAGGTTGGAGGCTACCCAGACGGAATATAAGGTGTTGTTCCTCCAACCTGAGTGTGGCTTCATCTTGACAGTAGAGGAGACCGTGAATAGACATGTCAGAATGGGATTGGGATGTGGAATTAAAATGTGTGGCCACTGGGAGATCCTGCTTTCTCTGGTGGACAGAGCGTAGATGTTCAGCAAAGCGGTCTCCCAGTCTGTGTCGGGTCTCGCCGATATATAGAAGGCCACATTGGGAGCACCCGACGCAGTATATCACCCCAGCCTCACCTGGAAGGACTGTCTGGGGCCCTGAATGGTGGTAAGGGAGGAAGTGTAAGGGCATGTGTAGTACTTGTTCCGCTTACAAGGATAAGTGCCAGGAGGGAGATCAGTGGGGAGGGATGGGGGAGACGAATGGACAAGGGAGTCGCATAGGAAGGGATCCCTGCGGAAAGCAGAGGAGGCGGGGGAGGGAAAGATGTGCTTAGTGGTGGGATCCCATTGGAGGTGGCAGAAGTTACGGAGAATAATATGTTGGACCTGGAGGCTGGTGGGGTGGTGGGTGAGGACCAGGGGGACAGGAGGATGTGTGGTGGCAGGAGGATGGAGTGAGAGCAGATGTGCCTGAAATGGCGGAGATGCGTTTGAGAGCAGAGTTGATGGTGGAGGAAAGGAAGCCCCTTTCTTTAAAAAAGGAGGACATCTCCCTTGTCCTGGAATAAAAAGCCTCATCCTGAGAGCAGATGCGGCAGAGACGGAGGAATTGCGAGTAGGGGATGGCATTTTTGCAAGAGACATTCTGAGAAGAGGAATAGTCCAGATAGCTGTGAGAGTCAGTAGGCTTATAGTAGACATCAGTAGATAAGCTGTCTCCAGAGATAGAGACAGAAAGATTGAGAAAGGGGAGGGAGGTGTTGGAAATGAACCAGGTAAACTTGAGGGCAGGGTGAAAGTTAGAGGCAAAGTTAATAAAGTCAACGAGCTCAGCATGCCTGCAGGAAGCAGTGCCAACGCCGTCGTCGATGTAGCGAAGGAAAAGTGGGGGACAGATTCCAGAATAGGTTTGGAACATAGATCGTTCCACAAAGCCAACAAGAAGGCAGGCATAGCTCGGACCCATGAGGGTGCCCATAGCTACACCTTTAGTTTGGAGGAAGTGGGGGGAGCCAAAGGAGAAATTATTAAGAGTAAGGACTAATTCCGCTAGACGGAGCAGAGTGGTGGTAGAGGGGAACTGATTAGGTCTGGAATCCAAAAAGAAGCGGAGAGCTTTGAGACCTTCCTGATGGGGGTTGGAAGTATATAGGGACTGGACATCCATGGTGAAAATAAAGTGGTGGGGGCCAGGGAACTTAAAATCATTGAAAAGTTTAAGAGCATGAGAAGTGTCACGAACATAGGTAGGAAGGGATTGAACAAGGGGGGATAAAACCGTGTTGAGGTATGCAGAAACAAGTTCGGTGGGGCAGGAGCAAGCTGAGACAATAAGTCTGCCAGGACAGGCAGGTTTGTGGACTGTGATTTATCCTTGTTCTCCTTGCTGCTTCACCATGACTTTCCAGACTACTGTAGGGAGAGAACTGCTCTCTCTCCCTTTGATCAAAGCTTTCAGAGCATTGTTGAAAGCACTGACTTTTTCTCTGTTCCTCCACTTCTTTCAGCAAAGTGCCAAGGTCCTCAGAACAATGGCCACCACTGAATATAGCCACAGATCACTTCATTAATTTTCGATCAGTGAACTGTGAGCCATTCAGAACATTCCACCTTGTGGATATAAACAAAAGCAATGAACAGCTTGGGTGATTGTTGCTAATGGTGATGAGTTTTTAATGTGAATTTTCCATGTGTCTTTCACCAGGGTAAATGGAGGGTTGATGGCATTTTGGAATTGATTCTCCTATTTAGTCTCCAATGAAAGAGCAAAGCATATTTTGCAAGCTCAATGTGTTTGCCACAATGAATGTGTATTTACAAGGAAGATCTTAATGTAGTAACTCTGTAGGGAAATTGGCATTTGAATCAAATGTTCAATCTGACTGAATTTGATGCAGAGCCAACGAAATGTATTGTTGACGGCAGAGCTACAGCTGTTGCTTACATTGAACATAGAAGAATAGGGAAAACCTACAGCACAATACAGGCCCTTTGGCCCACAATGCTGTGCTAAACATGTACTTGCTCTAGAAATTACTGAGGGTTACCCATAGCCCTCTATTTTTCTAAGCTCCATGTACCTATCTAAGAGTCTCTTAAAAGACCCTACCGCATCCGCCTCCACCACCATTGTCGGCAGCCCATTCCACGCACTCGCCACTCTCTGCGTTTTTAAAAAAAACCTTACCCCTGACATCTCTTCTGTACCTACTTTCAAGCACCTTAAAACTATGTCCTCTCGTGCTAGCCATTACAGCCCTGGGGAAAAGCCTCTGACTATCCACATGATCAATGCCTCTCATTATCTTGTACACTTCTATCAGGTCACCTCTCATCCTCAGTTGCTCCAAGGAGAAAAGGCCAAGTTCACTCAACCTATTCTCATAAGGCGTGCTCCCCAATCCAGGCAACATCCTTGTAAATCTCCTTTACACCCTTTCAATATTTTCCACATCCTTCCTGTAGTGAGGTGACAAGAACTGAGTACAATACCCCAAGTGGGGTCTGACCAGGGTACTAGACATTGAAGTGATCCCATATTTGGGCACTGGTCCCAAATGCTTGATGATTTGGGCAGTGTAGGAAACCACAGATCTCATAGAACTGAGGCCTGATAGCCACTAATGTTGAATAAGGGAAATACACACCAACAACCCTTTTGAGTGACTTTCTTCAAGGATGGTGGCAAGTGACCATTAACAAGAAAATCTGGTCATTGTCCCTCTGTTTCTGAATGTTAAACCTTCAGTTCATAGAAACGGAATGACATCATGTGCTTGAAAGCACTCAATTTCCAAGCATATTTATAGTTGTGAGTCACCTACTTTTTTCCTTTTTGGGCTGTTACTGCTCAGTGAGTGCAGACGAAGATTAATAAAGTACCAACAGCAGGGACACTAGTGAAATGAAATGATCACAGGTATTAAATGTCAAGGTGTAAACTCAATTTATGTCTGCATTGAAAGTTAAGAGAAAGCAACACGGCAGTCCAATCAACAACATTAAAAAAAACCTGCAGTTAGCTGTTTACAATAGCAGCAGATGAAACGAATAGTGGGCAACATGGAAAGGAACGGCCCAGATGGATATTGCCTAAAGCAGGGAAAAGATACCAGATCAGGTCCGTAACGGTTGGCATGAATAAGTTGGGCTAAAGGGCCTCTATTCATGCTGTATAACTCTGTCTCTATGACTAACGGGCAGTTGGTTAATCAGTCACATTTGCCCTTTACGTGCCTAGCATGACTTAATTTCATGGACCCGTACCTGGAGATCCTACATTGTAACATGTTCTCCATCGGATACTTGCAGCTGGATATATTGAACCACTGTGGCCTTTGATACAAGAACATTGAAGGAAAAGGGAGGATAGTCTGTGGCTGTCTGCCAGTGGACCTCAATCCACGACAAGATCCAGTGATGTTGCAGGTCGAGCTGCCTCCTCATGGCTTCAGTGACGCAGATTCAACCTTGATAACTGGTGCTGCCTGTGGAGGCTGCATGTTCTCCCTGTAATTAAATTGGTCGTATTTCCTTGCATATCCCAAAGATCTACAGGTGGGATAATTGGCTGCAGTAAATTATTCCTAGTGTAGGTGAATGGAAGAAAAATAAGGGAAATTAACAGGAAAGTGAGAAATGATAGATTACCTGGAATTAAGCAGGAGATGGGGCTGATGGGATTGCCTAGAGCTGTGTAGACTTTATGGCCTGATTGGCTTGAATGGTCAATATACTGTACCTTTTCTACTATTTCCATAAATTCCTGTACATCATCCACACTGAACTCACTAAATGTTATACAATCATTTGACTTTCTGAAGACTGTAAAACAGTCTTTCAGAATCAAAGGTTTTTGCATAATGAAACAATTATGCAGATTCTGGTTGAGTTTTATAATTACTAGTTATCTACTAATGGATCTGTTCTGTTTGATGGTTTTCATTTCCACTTGAATAAATGATTTTGTTTACTACTCGTGTGCTGCATGTGCAATACATGCTTTCCACTTACATCACAGCCACGTATAATACTTTCTACAGGGGCACAATTGAGAGCATCCTGACTGGCTGCATCACTACCTGGTATGGGAACTGTACTTCCCTCAACCGCAGGACTCTGCAGAAAGTGGAGCGGACAGCCCAGCACATCTGTAGTTGTGAACTTCCCATGATTCAGGACATTTACAAAGACGGGTGTGTAAAAAGGGCCCCATGGATCATTGGGGACCCAAGTCATCCCAACCACAATCTATTCTAGCTGCTACCATCTGGGAAGCAGTACCGCAGCATAAAAGCCAGGACCAGCAGGCTCCGGAACATCTTCTTCCACCGGGCCATCACACTGATGAACTCACGCTGATTTGAATGTACTCTGTATTACATTGACTGTTCTATTTATTACAAATTACTATGATTGTACATTGCACATTTAGATGGAGATGTAAAGATTTTTACTCCTCATGTATGTGAAGGATTTAAGAAATAAAATCAACTCAATTCAATACATTTTTAAATGTGACTCTGAGGCAAAAGATTTGATGTGTATTAATTACATGCTATGGGTAAGCTTTAGAACAGTAGCCAAGTGGAATTTCAAGTTTCAGGAAAAATAGCACAAACAAGAAAGGGGCATTTATTGTGAGACAGACTTTTTCCAGAACATCGCTGCTGCTAAACAACCAGAAACCTCTGTTATAAAGATGAAACACATTCAGAAAAAATGTAGAAATGAGGAAGTTTGAATCCTACACCAAACTAAGGATATATTTGAGGACGTTGGATTAACACGTGGAATTATGACGTTACAGCAATTAGTGAAACATGGCTACAGGAGGGGCAGGACTGGCAGCTTAATATTCCAGGGTTCTGATGTTTCAGATGTGATCGAGGCAGAGGAATGAAAGGTGGGGGAGTAGCATTGCTTGTTAGGGAAAATATCACAGCAGTGCTCAGGCAGGACAGATTAGAGGGCTTGTCTACTGAGTCCTTATGGGTGGAGCTGAGAAACAGGAAAGGCGTGGCCACATTAGTGGGATTGTATTACAGACCACCCAATAGTCAACGAGAATTGGAAGAGCAAATCTGCAGAGAGATAGCAGGCAACTGCAGGAAACATAAAGTTGTGGTGGTAGGGGATTTTAATTTTCCATATATTGATTGGGTCTCCCATATTGTTAGGGGTCTAGATGGTTTAGAGTTTGTAAAATGTGTTCATGAAAGTTTTCCAAATCAATATATAGAATGACCAACTAGAGGAGATGCAATATTGGATCTCCTGTTAGGAAACGAGTTAGGAGAAGTGTCAGAAGACTGTGTAGGGGAGCACTTTGGTTCCAGTGATCATAACACCATTAGTTTCAACTTGATCATGGACAAGGATAGATCTGGTCCTAGGGTTGAGGTTCTTAACTGGAAGAAGGCCAAATTTGAAGAAATGAGAAAGGATCTAAAAAGCGTGGATTGGGACAGGTTGTCCTCTGGCAAGGATGTTATCAGTAGGTGGGAAGCCTTCAAAGGAGAAATTTTGAGAGTGCAGAATTTGTATGTTCCTGTCAGGATTAAAGGCAAAGTGAATAGGAATAAGAAACCTTGGTTCTCAAGGGATATTGCAACTCTGATAAAGAAGCAGAGGGAGTTGTATGACATGTATAAGAAGCAGGGAGTAAATAAGGTGCTTGAGGAGTATATGAAGTGCAAGAAAATACTTAAGAAAGAAATCAGGAGGGCTAAAAGAGGACATGAGGTTGCCTTGGCAGTCAAAGTGAAGGATAATCCAAAGAGCTTTTACAGGTATATTAAGAGCAAAAGGATTGTAAGGGATAAAATTGATCCTCTTGAAGATCAGAGTGGTCGGCTATGTGTGGAACCAAAGGAAATGGGAGAGATCTTAAATAGGTTTTTTGCGTCTGTATTTACTAAGGAAACTGGCATGAAGTCTATGGAATTAAGGGAAACAAGTAGTGAGATCATGGAAACTGTACAGATCGAAAAGGAAGAGGTCTTTGCTGTCTTGAGGAAAATTAAAGTGGATAAATTCCCGGGACCTGACAGGGTGTTCCCTCAGACCTTGAAGGAGACTAGTATTGAAATTGCAGGGGCCCTGGCAGAAATATTTAAAATGTCGCTGTCTACAGGTGGGGTGCCGGAGGACTGGAAACTGGCTCATGTTGTTCCGTTGTTTAAAAAAGGATCGAAAAGTAATTCGGGAAATTATAGGCCAGTAAGTTTAACATCGGTAGTAGGTAAGTTATTGGAGGGAGTACTAAGAGACAGAATCTACAAGCATTTGGATAGACAGGGACTTATTAGGGAGAGTCAACATGGCTTTGTGTGTGGTAGGTCATGTTTGACCAATCTATTGGAGTTTTTCGAGGAGGTTACCAGGAAAATGGATGAAGGGAAGGCAGTGGATATTGTCTACATGGACTTCAGTAAGGCCTTTGACAAGGTCCCGCATGGGAGGTTAGTTAGGAAAATTCAGTCGCTAGGTATACATGGAGAGGTGGTAAATTGGATTAGACATTGGCTCAATGGAAGAAGCCAAAGAGTAGCAGTAGAGAATTGCTTCTCCGAGTGGAGGCCTGTGACTAGTGGTGTGCCACAGGGATCAGTGCTGGGTCCATTGTTACTTGTCATCTATATCAATGATCTGGATGATAATGTGGTAAATTGGATCAGCAAATTTGCTGATGGTACAAAGATTGGAGGTGTAGTAGACAGTGAGGAAGGTTTTCAGAGCCTGCAGAGGGTCTTGGACCAGCTGGAAAAATGCGCTGAAAAATGGCAAATGGAGCTTCCAAGTGTGAGGTATTGCATGTTGGAAGGACAAACCAAGGTAGAACATACAAGGTTAATGGTAAGGCACTGAGGAGTGCAGTGGAACAGAGGGATCTGGGAATACAGATACAAAATTCCCTAAAAGCGGTGTCACAGGTAGATAGGGTCTTAAAGAGAGCTTTTGGTACATTGACCTTTATTAATCAAAGTATTGAGTATAAGAGCTGGAATGTTATGATGAGGTTGTATAAGGCATTGGTGAGGCCGAATCTGGAGTATTGTGTTCAGTTTTGGTCACTAAATTGCAGGAAGGATATAAATAAGGTTGAAAGAGTGCAGAGAAGGTTTACAAGGATGTTGCCGGGACTTGAGAAACTCAGTTACAGAGAAAGGTTGAATAGGTTAGGACTTTATTCCCTGGAGCGTAGAAGAATGAGGGGAGATTTGATAGAGGTATATAAAATTATGATGGGTATTGATAGAGTGAATGCAAGCAGGCTTTTTCCACAGAGGCAAGGGGAGGAAAAAACCAGAGGACATGGGTTAAGGGTGAGGGGGGAAAAGTTTAAAGGGAACATTAGGGGGGCTTCTTCACACAGAGAGTGGTGGGAGTATGGAATGAGCTGCCAGACAAGGTGGTAAATGCGGGTTCTTTTTTAACATTTAAGAATAAATTGGACAGATACATGGATGGGAGGTGTATGGAGGGATATGGTCCGTGTGCAGGTCAGTGGGACTAGGCAGAAAATGGTTCGGCACAGCCAAGAAGGGCCAAAAGGCCTGTTTCTGTGCTGTAGTTTCTATGGTTCTATGGTTTCTATATGAAGAAACTATATGAAGAAACAGACCAGTCTCAATTGTACTTATACAAGAGTGATACGTGCAATACTTATTCATTGAATGACTAAATTAATACTTAATATTTTAATCTAATATTTTTTCTTCAAAATATCCAACTGGATGCATAATCTTAATTTTATCTATTTTATCTGAGGTATAATTCTGCCACAGAACAAGTGTTATGTGTTCAGCTATAAACTTGTCTGAGTTAAGACACATTTAATAAGTGTGCTATTTGCTAGCAAGTTTCTTACCATGTAAGATGTCTTCAAGAGGGTTGCAAACTGATATCCCAATTTACAGATGCCTATGGAGTGTTCATTGAACTGCTGAAGAAGGAGCAGTGAGCTTGTATTGCCGAAATATCTTTAGTCACCTCATACTGCCACAGTTTCATGAGCATGTAATCAATACACATTTTAGATTCAGAGGCAGAAAAATTTGGAAAATCAATCAAACTTTTCTATTTCAGGCATTGAATCTTTTTATATATCAGTCACTTTCACATTTTAAAATAAAACTTTTGGTCTCCCTAGCAAAGCGTTTGCTTTCATCGATGACACAAAAGAATGGGAACAAATAGTCTGTTTACAGATCTGTTACCGACTATTTGCAGAGTGATTTAAAATTTGAAATCCATAATAATGTTTAAAAAGTTAATTCTAAAAACTTTCCTTGAAGTCTCAAAATTAATATTTGGATACTGGTTCTCAACTACTTGCCACATTTTTATTATATTCTCCTCATTGCTTCAGCAAAGAAATTAAGTTATTTGTAGTACAAAAATCAATATATCGTGGATACTGGAAATTTTGAAATACAAGGATAAGCTACTGGAAGTACTTAGTAGTTCTGATAAATCTGTAGAGGGAGAAATTTCAGTATGAACATTTGAGGACATCTATTTTTTCTGTCTAATATCTTAAAGATTTTTTTTGTATTCTGTTCTTTTCACTATATGTCAAAACATGTGTATCCCCAATTTCACTCAGTCAGATGAAAGATTACTGGCTTAAACTGCTAATTCTATTTCTTTTTCTCCAGTTCAGATTTGGATGCAAGTTAGATTCAGATTAGTTTACTGTCCTGTACGCCAGGTTACAATAAAATTGTGTGCTTGTGTAAGGAGCACAGACAAAGCACTGTAAATACAGCAATCAGTATAACAAATTTGAACAGCACCTCATATTTCTGCCTACAGACTGACTGCACATACATCAAATTATGCAACTTCTGGTAACTGCTCCTTTCCTACTCTTTCTCTTTGCTCCTACCTGCTTTACCTGGCCCCTACCACCAAATCTCAGTCTCCTACTCACCCTCTGAAATTGTCATCATCCACACACTCCTCCCACTGGTTAACCTCCGCCTCCCACTATCCCTCTCTGCCCTCTTCACTCCCTCCCTTTATTCCAATCTTCATCTTCCTCTTCTATTAGATTCCATTCTAAACTGGGACCTTCTTAGTGCAAGAGCTTTAGTAGATGGGGCTGGATTTCTTAGACACATGCTTAAATCAATGTGTAGATAGTCTAACAAGAGGAGGGGCTGAACTGGCCCTGGTGCTGGGTAATGAACCTGACCATGTAACCAGCCTTTCAGTGGATGAGCAGTTAGGGATCACTGACTAACAAGAATGGTCAGGATGGGAAGCAGTTTCTTCCCTCAGGCCATTAGGCTCCCGAATTCCCTGCTGCATCGCATTAGAAATGGGTAACTAGGGAGAGGGTAAGACCAGTCAAAGATAAGTGGGGGAGGGCGTCCACCTCTTTGGATGTGGAGGATGTGGATGAGGTCCTAAATGAGTACTTTACTTCAAAATGCCCTTGTATATTAATACACTCAACAGGGATCATCTATTCTCCATGTCCTTCTCCCTGGTAAATATTGATGTAAAGGGGGAGGTAAATGTTGGGTGTCTTAAACAGCATTAAGGTGGATAAGTTTCTAGGGCCTGGTGTGATATACCCAGGTTATTGAGAGAGGCAAGTGAAGAGATTGCTGCGGCCTTGACCAATATCTTTATGTAATATTCATATAAGATTATTAAGGGATTGGACATGCTAGAGGCAGGAAACATGTTCCTGATGTCGGGGCAGTCCAGAACCAGAGGCCACAGTTTAAAAATAAGGAGTAGGCCATTTAGAATGGAGTTGAGGAAAGACTTTGTTACACAGAGAGTTGTGGATCTGTGGAATGCTATGCCTCAGAGGGCAGAGGAGGCAAGTTCTCTGGATGCTTTCAAGAAAGAGTTAGATAGAGCTCTTAAAGATAGCGGAGTCAAGGGATATGGGGAGAAGGCAGGAACAGGGTACTGATTGTGGATGATCAGCCATGATCACAGTGAATGGCGGTGCTGGCTTGAAGGGCTGAATGGCCTACTCCTGCACCTATTGTCTATTGTTTATGTCCCCTCTAGCCATAGGTGAGGCCACGGAGGACTGACAAGTAGCTAATGTTATTCCATTATTCAAGAAGGGAACCAGGGATAATCCTGGAAACTATAGACTGGTGAGCCTCACATCAGTGGTAGGGAAGTTACAGGAGAGAATCCTTGAGGATAGAGTTTATAGGCATTTGGTAAATCATGGCCTAATTAGGGAGAGGCAACATGGCTTTGTGCAGGTCAAGTTGTGTCTTACTAACTTGATGGAGTTTTTTGACAAGGTAATGAGGGTGACTGATGAAGAGAGAGCTGTGGATGTTGTCTACATTGATTTTAATAAGTTCTTTCACAAGGTTCCTCATGAGAGTCTTAAACAGAAGATTAAGATGCATGGGATCCATGGTGAATTGGCCATTTGGATTCAGAACTGGTAGTGGTCAATGGGATTTATTCTAACTGGAGGTCAATGATTAGTGGTGTTTTGCAGGGTCCTACACTGGGACCATTGCTGTTTGCGATGTATATAAATGACCTGGATGAAAATGTAGATGGGTGGGTTAATAAGTTTGTGGATGATACAAAGATTGGTGGAGTTGAGGTAGCATAGATGATTGGCAAATAATAGCAAACAACAGGAATTATGCAGATGCTGGAAATTCAAGCAAAACACATCAAATTTGCTGGTGAACGCAGCAGGCCGGGCAGCATCCCTAGGAAGAGGTACAGTCGATGTTTCAGGCCGAGACCCTTCGTCAGGACTAACTGAAGGAAGCTTCCTTATTAGTCGAGGCATTAAGTTCAAAAGTCAGGAAGTTATTTTGTAGCTTTATAAAACTCTAGTTGGGCCACATCCGGGGTATTGCATGCTGCTCAGATCGCCGCATTATAGGAAGGATGTTGAGGATTTGGGGAGGATTCAAGTTGAAGTTTATTATTATACAACTGTCTTCGTGTATACCGCCAAATGAAACCACATTCTTCTGGACCAAGGTGAAGAAGAGGATTACCAGGATGCTGCCTGGGTTAGAGGGCATGTGCTGTACAAAGTGGCAGGACAAGCTTGGGTTGTTTTCACCTGAGCAGCAATAGCTGATAGAGGTTTACAAAAAAAAAGGGCATACCGAGGAACTACATCTTTTTCCAAGGATCGAAATGTCTAGTACCAGAGGGCACGTATTTAGGGTGAAAGGGGATAAGTTCAAAGGAGGTAGGTGCAATTTTTTTTTTGCATAGTAAGTGATAGGTACCTGAAATGTGTTGTTTGACTGGTGGCAGAGGTAGATATATTAGCATTTAAGAGATGTTTAGGTAGGCATAGGAATGTGAGGAAAATGGAAGGATATGGGCATTGTGTAGGCAGAAGGGATTAGTTCAGTTGATTACTAATTGCATTGCTTTGGCACAATATTGTGGACTGAAAGACCTTTTCCTGTGCTGTACTGTTTTATGTTCCATGTTATCTTCAGACCTTTGTTTCTTCTACCTATCAGAGGCTAGCTTCTGATGCCACTCTCCTAACCATCCCACCTACAATTCCCCCCACCTGGATCTACCGATCCCCTGCCAGCCCTTACTTGAGCCCTTTTCTCCACCTTCTTTTACCTGCATTCTCCCCTCTAGATGAAGAGTCTTGACCCAAAACATTAACTGTCCATTCCCCTTCATTGATGCTGTCAGACCAGTGAGTTCTCCATCGTTTTGTGCATTGTAATAAATGCAGTAATGAATGCAAACAGCAGAATGCTGCAAAGATATTTGTGTAATCTTAAGTAGAGACTGAGAATGTGGAATCAGAGGGAAGGGGATGTAAGAGTTCTCTTGCTTGTAGGTCTGAGAGCAGTGATGAGGAATATGATCTTGAATGTGGCCACGTGGGCTTTCAAGTCCCTGTTTCTTATCCCAGGAGTCAGAAAATGGAATGGGCAAGTTAGCAGACATCCTTGATGATTTATAAACTTTCCTGAAGCAGTACAGCATGAAGATGGACAGGATGGAAGTGATGAGCATGTGATGGACTGGGCACTGTTTACCACTCTCTGCAAGTTCAGTCAATCTAGAGCAGAACAGTCATCATATAAGGCTGATAAACAACTCATCCGGATATTTCCATAGTGCACCTGTAGTAGCTTGAGAGAATCCTTGTCAGCAAGCTGAATCTTCTCAGGCACCTAAGAAAGTACGAATGCTGATGTGCTTTCGTGATCATTGCACCTGTATGAAGGAACCAGGTGAGGCTACAGCTTTTATAGTTTTCTGAGGCACAGCTCCTTGAAGAAGGTATGGATACTATGGAAGCAAGTACCCATGATGGACCTGACTAATTTTATAACTCTCTACAGCTCACTGCAATCCTGTGCAGTAGACCCCCTTCCCCCACCCCACACACCAGACAGTGGTGCAGCCAGTCAAAATGCTGTCCATGCTACATCTGTAGAAGTTTTCAAGTGTTTTCGGTGACAAACCAAATCTCCTCAAACTCCTGATGAACTGTACGCAATAGTCAAAGTGTGGCCTAACCAGTGGTTTGCAAAGTTGCCACATAATGTCCCAGCTCCTAAATTCTATGCCCCAACCCATGAAGGCAAACCATTTAGAATGAATGATCCATTTATATGATGATATTAATATTTTCAAGTGCAATGTAATACAATCCTGCTCCATGTATTAAAGATTAGTTTTGCAGTGAATATTAGAATTGATTTTATAGACATTTATCAATAAAAACTGGAAGGATTTTTCCAACGTTTCTTTCAAAGGAGATTTAAATTTCATGGAAATATTATGAAATTGAAGAAAACATGAATAGTTTTCCTCAGCTGAATTCTTCGACCCAACTTACATTAGTATATTTTTCCATTCTGTGCTAGTGTTAGGGAAATTAATTTGCTAAGGAAATTCAATTAAGGATGGTCACAAATAACTTGGACATGGACTTCAAAGTGGCTAGAGAATACCTTTCTTCATGAATAAGGGAAAAGTGACTCACTAATAATGCGGTTGCCGGTCTTCTTTGTCGCCAGAACTGCTAGAGAAATTGCTCAAATATATTCGAACTGTTCAAGAAAGTACTCAAATATACCACTTGGATAGTTTTGGACTTTGAAGTAAATAGCGTTATTCACACTGTCGTGGGGACTGGAACTACTAACGGGGGTTTCGAACTCCACATAATACAGAGAGCACAGCTCCTTTTATACATTGATTGCAAAAGCAAAGCCTGTCCATTTCCCTGGTGAATTATAAAATATAAGCTAGGTTCACATGCAGTTCTCTTGGGATAAGCTATACACATAACAACAGCCAATGTTAAAAAAAACAGTCCTGTGTGCGAGTCTGTTTCTCCCTGAAGCACCTTCAATTACTCCAAAAGACTGAGGTTTGGTAAAATACTGAAAGGCTTTTATTCGCTGTACAATACGGCCTCCACAGTGAGTGTCTGTCCCCGGACTGAGGGGGAGGGGCAAGGCGAACACCTTTATACAGGACTCTGTGGGAGGAGCCACAGGGGCAGTCAGCAGAGGTGTGTGTCCAGACAGGTAACCGAGTTACAACATATATATATGGTTTACCACATTCACCCCTCCTTTTTTTAAAAAGAGTCCCGCAGGGTGAAGTGACTGACAATATTTACAAGAAGTATATTTACAGGTTAAGTCTATCAGGCGGTCGGGTCCGTCGCTGTGATCTACGTAGCACCAGCGATGGTGGTTGTGCTGGCTCCGGCCTGACTTCAGGTGCCAGCACGTTAGGCGTCAGTAATCCCTCGTGCGTGTGCGTCGCGCCCGGTATGGGAGTGTCGTGTGGTGTCTGTATAGGGTTTGGGGTGCACGGTGTCTTGTAGGTACATACATTGGTGGGTACGGGGTCAGTAGTCACCACGGAGTGTTCAGGGTAGGGGCCCAGAGTTCCTGCGGGCACCAGGTCGCGGACGGAGACCGTGTCCTCCCACCCATCAGGTAAAACCACGTAGGCATACTGGGGATTCGCATGAAGTAAGTGAACCCTCTCGACCATCGGGGAGTATTTATTGCTCCTCGCATGTTTCCGAAGCAGCACTGGCCCCGGGGACGTCAGCTAAGTTGGTAGGGTGGTCCCAGTGGTTGATTTTCTGGGAAAGGAAAAGAGCCGCTCATGAAGGGTGGCATTGGTGGCCGTGCATAACAGGGAGCGGATGGAGTGGAGTGCCTCGGGAAGGACCTCCTGACAGCGGGAGAACGGCAGTCCCTTTGATCTGAGGGCTAAGAGTGTGGCTTTCCACACTGTGCCATTCTCCTTCTCTACCTGTCCATTCCCCCGGGGATTATAGTTCGTGGTCCTACTGGTTGCAATTCCCCTAGCCAGTAGATATTGGCGCAGCTCGTCACTCATAAACGAGGACCCTCTGTCACTGTGGATATAGCATGGGTATCCGTACAGAGTGAAGAGCTTGCGCAGGGCTTTTATAACTGACGTGGTAGTGGTGTCGGGGCAGGGGATGGCGAAGGGGAACCGCGAGTACTCGTCAATTACGTTAAGAAAGTACACATTGCGGTCGGTAGAGGGAAGGGGGCCCTTAAAGTCAACACTCAGTCGCTCAAAGGGGCGGGTGGCCTTGATGAGTGGTGCCTTTTCAGGTCGGTAGAAGTGCGGTTTGCACTCTGCGCAGACTTGGCAGTCCCTGGTCATCATCCTGATCTCCTCAAGGGAGTAAGGCAGGTTCCGGGCTTTCACAAAGTGGAAAAGCCAGGTGACTCCCGGGTGGCAAAGGTCTACATGTAGGGTGTATAGCCGGTCGATCTGCGCGCTGGCACATGTTCCCCGGGATAGGGCATCGGAGGGCTCGTTGAGCTTCCCAGGCCTGTACATGATGTCAGAGTTGTAGGTGGAGAGTTCGATTCTCCACCTCAGAATTTTATCATTTTTGATTTTGCTCCGCTGCTGATTATTAAACATGAACGCGACTGAGCGCTGGTCAGTTAGCAGGGTGAACCTTTTGCCGGCAAGATAGTGCCTCCAGTGCCTTATAGCTTCCACTATGGCCTGGGCCTCTTTCTCTACCGCAGAGTGCCGAATTTCAGGGCCTTGAAGGGTACGGGAGAAGAACGCCACTGGTCTTCCCGCCTGGTTGAGGGTAGCAGCCAGCGCAAAGTCGGAGGCGTCACTCTCTACTTGGAAGGGAATGGCCTCATCCACCGCATGCATTGCTGCTTGGGCAATGTCCCCTTTTATGCGGTTGAAGGCCGTGTGGGCCTCGGCAGAGAAGGGGAATGTGGTGGACTTGACCAGGGGGCGAGCCTTGTCTGCATAGTTAGAGACCCATTGGGCGTAATATGAAAAGAAGCCCAGGCACCTTTTGAGGGCCCTGAGGGTATTGGGAAGAGGGAGTTCCAACAAGGGGCGCATACGGTCGGGGTCAGGGCCAATGACTCCATTCTCCACGACACACCCAAGGATAGCAAGTTGGGTGGTCCCAAATACACACTTGTCCTTGTTATAGGTGAGTTTGAAAGATTTGGTGGCTTGGAGAAATTTTTGGAGGTTGTTGTAGTGATCCTGCTGGTCATGACCGCAGATGGTGATGTTATCCAGATATGGGAACGTGGCCTTCAGTTGGCACTGGTCCACCATCCGGTCCATTTCCCTCTGGAAGACAGATACACCATTCGTGACACCAAAGGGGACGCGCAGGAATTGATAAAGCCTGCCGTCCGCCTCGAAGGCAGTGTAAGGGCGGTCCTCCCGGCGGATGGGGAACTGATGGTAAGCGGATTTTAGGTCTATGGTCGAGTACACCTTGTACTGTGCTATCTGATTGCCCATATCCGAGATGCGGGGTAGAGGGTACGCGTCGAGCTGCGTGAACCTATTGATGGTCTGGCTATAGTCCACGACCATCCTATTCTTCTCCCCGTTCCGAACAATGACCATCTGCGCCCTCCAAGGACTTGTGCTTGCCTCAATGACCCCCTCCCTGAGCAGCCGCTGCACCTCCGACTTAATGAAGGCTCTGTCCCCCGTGCTGTACCTCCTGCTTTTAGTTACAACAGGTTTACAGTCGGGGGTCAGGGTGGCGAACAGCGGTGGGGGAGGGATCCTGAGGGTGGAGAGGCTGCAAGTGGTGTCCGTAGTGTGGCAGTTGGCATGATGTTGGGTGGGATGCGCGGGTCGGTGTGTGTGTGTAGTCAGTAGCGGGGTATGGGACATATCTCTACAAAACAGGGGATTTATGACAGTAATTGGTGGGAGGGGCCCATCATACTTCATTGTCACGCTTTTCAGGTGGCTCTGGAAGTCCAACCCCAACAGCACAGGGACACACAGCTGAGGCAAGACCAGTAACTTAAAGTCCCGATATTCTGTGCCCTGCACCACTAGCGTCGCTACACAACCCCCCCCGCCGGATGTCTGTTGTATGCGACCCGGAGGCCATGGTGACCCTCTGACTTACCGGCCGTATCATGAGTCCACAATGCTGCACCGTGGCCGGGTGGATAAAACTCTCCGTGCTGCCTGTGTCAAACAGGCAGCTTGTCCTGTGCCCCTCCACCAGGATGTCCATCATTGACCTTGCGAGCTGGTGGGGAGCGCTTTGGTCGAAGGTCACGGAAGCCAGGGTGGGGTTGCTGTCTTGGTCCGGCGCGGTGAGGTGGCCCGTGAGCACCCATTGGTCGTAGGCGGTGGGAGGTGGCGCTGACCAAGTTGGCTGCCCCTATGTCTCGCACGTGGTGGCAGCGTGCAGGGAAGATGGCGGCCCCCATGTCTCGCACGTGGTGGCAGTGTGCAGGGAAGATGGCGACCCCCACGTCTCGCACGTGGCGCTGCTCGATCCCGCTCGCGGTTTTGACTGACAGACCTTGGCGAAGTGGACCTTCTTTCCGCAGCTGGAACAGGTAGCTCGTCGGGTCGCGCAGCGTTTCCGGAGGTGCTTCTCCAGTCCGCAGAAGTAGCACTTCGCGGACTCACGACTGGCTGCAGCTGAGGTCGGTTCGCCAGCAGGTTGCGGGGTCTGCGGCGCCCACGAGGCCATCGGGGGATCGCGTTCCTGGAGAGCCTCGGAGTTATGCAGAGCGGCCTCCAACGTATCAGCCAGCTCGAATGCCGAACTTAGGGTAAGATTGGCTTTTTCCAGCAGCCGCTGGCGCACGTACACTGACCTGGTCCCCGTAACGAAGGCATCTCTCACTAGGAGTTCTGCATGCTGCGCCGCCGTCAGCTCCTGGCAATTGCAGGCCCACACGGGTGTCTGTAGGGCCCGGACAAACTCAGCACTCGATTCCCCGGACTGTTGTTACCGTGTCGCTAAGCGATGCCGAGCATAGACGCTGTTTATCGGCCGCAGGTATTGTCTTTTGAGTGCGTTCATCGTGCTGTCGTAGTTTGGCTGGTCTCTGATCAGCGAATAAACCTGTGGACTGACCCTGGAGAGTAGAACTCTGCACTTCGCTACGGGGTCGGTCGCTTTAATCTCCTCTAGATACGCTTCAAAGCAGGCCAGCCAGAGTTCGAAAGCATTTCCAGCATCAGGCATTTGCGGATCAAGGTCTAATTTGTCTGGTCTCAGGGTCTGTTCCATGTTTTAAAATATACAGCGAATAAAATTGAAGCACCTTCAATTACTCCAAAAGACTGAGGTTTGGTAAGATACTGAAAGGCTTTTATTGGCTGTACAATACGACCTCCACAGTGAGTGTCTGTCCCCGGACTGAGGGGGAGGGGCAAGGCAAACACCTTTATACAGGACTCTGTGGGAGGAGCCACAGGGGCAGTCAGCAGAGGGGTGTGTCCAGACAGGTAACCGAGTTATAACATATATACATGGTTTACCACACTCCCATATGTTTGAAGCTAATTCTTAAAAGATACGCTACTACAAATATTTATTCTAAGAATTGTCTCTGCTAAAAGCCAGGGCCATATCTATAAAAAACTAAGCTGCAAACTGGTTTCCATACTCAAAAACAAATATTAACCCTTCTTGTCTATCCAAATCTTTAATCACAATCTTTTCCTCCACAACTAGGAATTAGACTGCAAGTGCTGGCATGCTATACAACTAATTCAGTGACTGAAAATAAGTAATAATTCTGAAGTTGAAAGATGCTGAAAATTGATAGGTTCTGAATTTACAATGACAGCTTTTGATCACTATTAAGCAAATCGTGGTAATAAGACTGATGATGCGGATTTAATACCTTTTGTGAGCTGATTTCAATTTCCAACTTCCAAATTCGCTAAGATTCTTGTGTTTAAATGGGTTGACACTTTGTCAAAAAGGATAAAAGTTTGTATAATCTTGTTACTCAGTGGTCCAAGAGCAGCACAGTAAATTAGGCCGTAAAACTGAAATCTGATGAAAGGCTTTTGAATGAAATATTCAGACAAATGTTGCTGCAACTCCTGGATATGTCTTGCATTTTCTGCTTTATTTTCAAGCAGTATTTTGCTTTTCCAGCTAGCTAGTTAACCGATCTCTTTCTATGTTCATGGGCACCTGTAGAGTGAATTCATTCCAAATTTCTAATATAACATAATTTTCAACATAATATTTACATTTCCAACTAGCATACATAGTGATTGCTACACATTTCTGATAAGTTTGCATGAAGATACTTAACCAAATAAAGCAAAGGCATATTTGTGTAATTTGTTAAAATAATGAAGGACTTAAGAAGTTTGACAATCTGTTTATGTATTATTATTGGTCTCCTAGTCTGTTTCAGATCAAGATTCAAGATTGTTTAATGTCATTTCCAGTTACCAAATTAAAGGAGAATGAAATAATTGTTTCTTCAGATCTGATGCAGCACAAAATAAATCACAGTAAGATAAAGAACACAATTATAATAAAAAATACAATAAATATAAATAGATACGATAGCCTATATACATAGATTGTCCATAAAGTGATGCTAGGCACAAGAGTGTCTATATATAAGGTAACTGACAGGAAACGATAATATAGTAGTGCTTCAGGATGTGGTGGGGTGGTTCAGTAGGTGGGGGTGTTGATCAGCCTTACTGCTTGCTGAAAATAACTTTTCTTGAGTCTGGTGGTCCTGGCGTGAATGTTATGTAGTCTCCATCCTGATGGAAGCCTGACAAACAATCCGGGGTGGGATCCTTCATGATGTTACAGGCCCTTTTCTGGCACCATCAGTATAAATATCCTTGATGGCAGGTAGGCTGGTGCTGGGGATGCGTTAGATAGTTTTGACTCCTTGTTGTAGAGTCCTTCTCTCTGCCCTAGTGCAGTTTTCATACCAGCTTGTTAGGATGCATCTGTAGAACGACATGAGTATAGATGTGCATAGTCCAGCTCTCTTCAGCCTCCTCATTATATGAAACTGCAGTTTTGGGGAACATTTTTAGTTAGATTGAAGTCTGTTTGTGACTAGGACAATGTAAATGGTATTGAGAACATCAAGGAATATTGACTGCATTTCAACAAAGCTAGGTTTTAAAATATGTTGAAATAGAATTAAAGCTACTGCTTAAGGATCAAAACACTTTTTTTATGGATCAGAATAGTTCATTATTACAAGAAATAAAATGGTTAAACTTTGCTATGTCCTGTATGGTTTTATTTAAGAGAAAGAATAGATTGGAAATGTGACATAACTATATATTGCTGAAACTTCATCTATTAAAATGTATGTACTTATCTTTCCCAAAATGCAAGCTTCATTAATAAGTAATTAGTGGAGTGAAATGCCATTCTGTACAGAATGCTACTTCCTAATTTTGCATCATGAAAGAAGTGCCAGTTGTCACACATTAATGGACATCTAAGCCAGCAGAAGTTCATTTGAATGTCATTGCAAGGGGATTCGGGGACTGCTTCTTGGGATGCTCACTATTTGGCTTTTGCTAATGCGGCTCTGTTTTAGTAGACTTCTTACAATTATTTCCATCATTTGTTTTGTTAAGCTCCATGAATTCCTTTAAAGGGAATTCAGTGTAAATGTTATCTTTGGAGAAAATTAAGAAAGCACAAGAGAAAAAAATGCTATACAACTTATACTCATAGCTGATTTTCCCACACTTACAACTTTTACACTGTCTTTGCTTATGGGGATTCCAGGCCCAGGGGAGTTGAGAGATTGTGAGTTGATTTCAGGCGAATTCAGTTCCCTCATTAATTTCTAATTTTTTTACTTGTATAGATGAAAAACCAGTAGATGTCCTTTGTCCAAATTCCCAGGAGGTAGTTCCAGCAGCCAAGAGTATTGTTGAACCAAAATTGTTAAACCATCACTAAGTTGTTCCTCTGGGTGTCTAAATATATACTGTACGATTGTTGAATTATTCCAAGAAATGACTAATCTTAAAATTTGAGTCTGAGCAAGGTGAGTGAGTACTGAAATCTAATGTTTAATACTGTCATTCCATAGGAGAGGTTCTACAACAATCAATTCTTCATTAATTGGCACCTTTTCATATTAACACAACTACATGATCAATTATTTGATATCGGGGATAGAAAATAATCCTACTAAGACTTTAAAATGCTGATGGGTACTTTAGCCAATAAGTGCAGGCATTTTTGCATTTGAGATCAAGGGACAACCTGTTAATTTAGAAAAAAATATTGTCAGTGGTTTGCTGACTTTGTGTGTATAGAATGATGATTTAACCTAGTAATACTTCATCAAAATAACATTTATATTGATGGTATATTTCGAAAAGCTAAAAAAAATTGGTAAATTGTTAAATGCCTACTGTACTTGAAGACCTGAAGTTATTAAGATTAGTTAGAGCTCTTGTTGTGTAAACCCCCAGACCTTATAATTCAGAGAATATGATCAGAGTTTAGAAAATATTGTTTCTTTTTAACTTTCCCATGACTCACATTCCCTACATTAAGTTAAGAACCAATGATTTTTCTTATCAGATTTGAAAGAGCTTTTTCCATCTGATAATATGTTGACGCCCCGAGCCAATCCACAGCGTGGGTAAATTGTTCTCGACGGCTGTTCATCAATGTAACGTAGTTCTAAATAGATATCATCAGAGTTTCTAGTGACATCAGTAACAGGAAATGTGTTTCAGGTCCAATAATATTCTTGAGCCAGAAGAAAGTTCGAAAAACATGCAGACATTGAAAGCCGTAAAAGGGGAATGGAGAAAAACAAAATTACTGAAATTAACTCTCAAATAGGTTATATACCTTCAAGTTTAGTTACAATTAATAAAGTTTCAGATTTCTTGTTTGCAGAAGCAGGTCAGAGGTTGAAATAATATTTCTACCCTCAATGATTTGAGATTGTGTAAAAGTTGATAAAGTCAATGGGAATGTGAAGACAAAATAGGTTAGAGTAACATTAGTGCAGAATGGGTGGTTGATGATCACTGTGGAATTAATGGGCTGAAGTGCCCTTTCTATGCCCTTTATAATTCATGTGTTGTAATTTCAGGAGGGTTCTGCTTTGTACATTGAAAGGTAAATTTGTGTGTGAAAGATGAAGGAACATAATCAAAACTGTTATATCTTTTTGGCATGTATCATTGAGACATCTATGGACGTACCAGTCAAGAATGCCAGGCTATGCCAGCCACTGACATAATGATGGTCAATGTCGACTCTTAAACATTCAATTATTGATGAACAGACTTTGTCCTTCTCCCAAAACCAATGCTATTTAACAGCAAGTCAGACATGGACTTCCTGCTGTGATTCTGCAAGGTTTGATCATTTCTAGATTTGGTTAAATTTGATGAAAATTTCAGGTGCTGGAAGTATTGTGAGGAATATCATACCCTAGCAGAGTACACAGATGGCAATTAAAGAGCCACTGAAGCTCTAGGTTCCAAGTGATCTGAATATCTAAGACAAGCATCACAACCAAATCCATGTATGTGTGCAATAGGAATTGAACAATCATCATTTCAGTAAATGCCAATGCAGGGATGTAATAAATGAAGACAAACAGAATTTCCTATTCTATGATAATACGTCTTCACATGAATTGAAAGATTGTAATAACTTGATATAATAATTGACAATGTAGTCTCTGGTTCTTTCTCTTAACCTGCACTGTGGAGCATAATATAACATGTTTCTCTTCCTGTCCAAGACACATATGGAACAAGGAAAACAATGGTTCTGTAAGATCCTTCCCGCCTCAAATATGGTGGGTATAGAATTTAAAGGCCAAAGTCAGCTCAGTCACTTAGAACTATCATGGAGATGTAAGATGACAGGGATTGGGAGGGTCTGGGCCATTATTAGCACTGAACAATCTGATAACCTCAGTCTTTTCCTACAAGGCAGGTGAAATTTTAGGAAGGGGAGCTTGTTAGTTTGGCTCTTTGGGACTATATGGGTTCAAACCTGACAGAAGGATTCTGCCATATTCTTATAGAAGGCAATGGTCAGAAGAGTGAGAATGGACATCACGACTGTTATTTGCAACAATAACAAAAGGTGGTCAAAGATGGTGACTCAGTCTGCTGCTTGAAGTGCAAGATACTGTCCAAGGTCATTGCCAATTGAGTCACATCTGCTCCGGGGCTGAAAATCACAATTGTGCAGATTGTGGAAATGGAAAGTACAAACAGAAAATGTAGGAACCGCTCAGCAGGTCAGGCTGTAGGAAGAGAAACGGTTTATATTTCAGGCCCAAAACCCCGAGACCGGTGAGTCATCTGGACCAGACATGTCCCTTTTCAGGAAAATCACGGAAAGCCTTGTTTTGCACAGGGATATGCTTATCTATGGGTAAAACACAGGACTGGGTACTTGGTTCGTTTTGCTATGGAGAAGCTCTTTGACAAAATATCACACATAGAGTATATATGATAAATGTGCTTTCAAAATGAAGTTTGGGCATGGGTGCTGCCATTAAATTCCAGTGCTTTATATGTACATTAAGAGCCGCTGTAATCAATGGGAAAGAAATTGAAACTTTCCTAGTGAAATCCGAAGTTAGGCAAGACTGTCCTTACTTGAACCAACAGGACAAATCAGAGTGGTAACCGGCCAACAAGGACTATGTCATGCTGGAAGAGCTCAGCATATCACTCAGGATTTATGCAGCAAAATGAACAATTAATGTTTTGTGTCAAGAGTTTGCATCAGGACTGAGAGACAGAGCGGGGTAGCCACTATAAAGAGATGGGAGGTGGGGTGGGGGGGGGCAAAGGGAGAAAGAGCTGGCAAACGATAGGCAGATGGAAGAGGGAAGAACAGAGATTGTAACAGAGGCCGGAAAAGGATAAATGGAGGCAATAAAGGGCTGCAGATGATGGAAAATCTTAGGAAAGGTAGGTGGAATATGGAACCAAATAATGGAGGTGGGTTGAGAAAATGGGAACAGTGAGTGAGGGAACCCAGTATGAGGAGTGTGTGTGTGATGGACAGATGGATTAGGCTGAAGAGGGGAAAGAAACAGTGTAATAGGGTGTGGGGTGGGATGGGGTGGATTTAGAAGGAACTGGGTAGATCAACAGGAGAGAGAAAATGGACAGAGGGAAAACATGTTCCCTGAAATTAGAGAATTTACTGTTCACACCAACGGTTGTAAACTGCCCAGATGGAACATAATTTGCTATTCCACTAATCTGCATTTAGTCTCGTCCTGTAAGTGCAGGAGGCTGAGCACAGACATACAGACAGTGTGGGAGTGGGGAAGGAATTAAAATGTCTAGCAACTAGGACCTCTGGAGACCCTGGTGAATGGAATGCAGGTGCTTGACAAAGTGATTGCCTAGTCTACGCTTGATCTCAATGATGAAGAGCAGGCCACACCAAGAGCACCAAATGTGATAAACAAGGTTGAAGGAGATGTATGTGAATCCCTGCCTCACTTGGAAGGACGTTAAACAGAGGAATGGGGAAAATGTGCAGCCTCTCCAAAAGTTTCTTCAGTACCGATGACATGAATCAGTCTTTTTTTATTTCTGCTTACACTGCTTAGTTGTGTGATTCACTTACTTGGTTCAAACGGTAAAAGCAGATACAATATGACAGAACTATTTGTCAGACCATAGAAGTATTCTATGAATGAGCAAAGAGGGAATGGTCAAAATTAACATTATATTTGTTGACTCACTCTATCTGAAGAAAGCAAGATTTCCCAGTAGCCAATCATTTCACTCCAAATCCCCATTCCCAATCCAAGGTGTTGGTCCTTGGCCTCCTCCACTGCCTCAATGAGGTCACTCTTAGGTTGGACGAGCAACACCATGAGACGTAGGAGAACAATTAGGCCTTTGGCCTATTGAGCATGCTCCACCATTTCATCATGGTTGATCCATTTCCCTCTCAACAGCATTCTCCCACCTTCTCCCCATAACCTTTCACGCCCTGATTAGTCAAGAACCCATCAACCTCCACCTTAAGTGTACCCAGTGACCTGGCCTCCACAGCTGCCTGTGGCAACAAATTCCACAGACTCACCACCCTATGTCTAAAGAAATTCCTCCTCATCGCTGTTCTAAATGGATGTCCCCATATTCTGAGGCTGTTCCCTTTGGTTCTAAAGGAAACATTCTCATCAAATCTACTCTATCTAGGCTTTCAGTATATGGCAGGTTCAATGGGGTCTCCCTCATTCTTCTAAATTCCAGTGAGTATATGCTTAGAGCCATCAGTCGCTGCTCATTAATAACCCTTTCATTCCCAGAATCATCCTCTTCTGAACCCTCTCCAATGTCAGCACATCCTTCCTTAAATAAGGAGTCCAAACCTTGTCTCAATACTCCAGGTGAGGCCTCACTAGTGCTTTATAAAGCCTTAGGATTACATCCTTACTTTTATATTCTAATTCTCTTGAAATGAATGCTACCATTGCATTGGCCTTCCTCACCACTGATTCAACCTGCAAATTATCATTGTGGGAATCCTGCATGACTTTTGAATTTTCTCCCTGCCTAGAAAGTTGTCTATGTTTTTATTACTTCTACCAAAGTGCATGACCATACACTTCTCAACACTTCTGCCACTCCTTTGCCTCTTCTTCAAATCTGTCTAAGTCCTTCTGTAGCCTCTGCTTCCTCAATACTACCTACCCTTCCACCTATCTTTGTATCACCTGCAAACTTGGCTACAAAGCCATTAATTTCATCATCCAAATCATTGATATCCAATATAAAAAGAAGTGGTCCCAACACAGACCAGAACACAACTAGTCACCGGCAGCTAATCAGAAAAAGATCCCTTTGTTCCCATTCTTTGTCTCCTGCCAATCAGTCAATGCTCTGTTCGTGCTTGTATCTTTCCTGTAATAGCCCGGGCTCTTATCTTGTTCAGCAGCCTCATTTGTGGCACCTTGTCAGAGCTTTCTGAAAATACAAGTATACACATCCACTGATTCTCCTTAGTCTATTCTGTTTGTTATTTCTTCGAAGTATTCAAATAGATTTTTCAGACAAGATTTTTCCTTAAGGAAACTATGCTGACTGTAGCCTGTTTCTTGACTTGATTCTTGCCTCACATACTCCAGTACCCGGGACCGTACCATCCTCATCTAGACCTTGCTGAGACTGAGACAAGAGCAGTGTTCTTAACTAGATGCCAGGCGAGAATTCAAATGAGACAGAAATCCTAAACACAATTGCAGACTGAGTTCAGTTGCTCCTTAAATATCCAAATCTTGGTGCCAAAACATGGCTGCCAATTAGTGGAATGGGTCAGAATCTTTGAAGCAACCATGCCATCTATCTGTACTCTGGAGAATTGGAGCGTTTAAACCCTGGAAACTGGGGTGTTTGTGTGTGTACCGTAACGGCACTGCCTCTCCTACGGCCGACTGCTGATGGCCCTGGCCGTTTGGGGTGACATTGATGGTAATCATGGATCAGTGCCGGGTACAGGATGTCCCTTTCTGAAACCCAGCACCACCCCTGGGGTCCAAACCCTACCCAGTCAACAAGGCGAACACGAGCAAATCTACAGATGCTGGAAATTCAAGCAACACACATGAAAGTTGCTGGTGAATGCAGCAGGCGAGGCAGCATCTCTAGGAAGTAGTACAGTTGACGTTTCAGGCTGAGACCCTTCATCAACAAGGAATTGCCAAACATCAGAACATCCTTCTGAGAATGATTCCTGAGGCTCCTTAGGTACTGGGGGCAATTCCACAGATCTTGGAGTCTCCTCCATAATTTCACTAGATTCCTTTGTAGAAACATAGTCCAAATTGGAGTCCTTATCCAACCCCAGAGAATTACTTTTCTTTCAGAGGTCCAACCTTGTTATAAATTAATGAAAAGAACTGAAAATGTCTTGATGAACAAATATACTAGTAGAAGAGAAATAATAACATTTTATAACCAATAGCTAGACCTAATTTAACTATTGCTTATGTAATTTATGTTATAGGAAGTAGCAGGCACGTTTCTCATCAGGAAGGGACAGAGTCAGAGGTCCTCATCTGTATTATCATTTCACAGCCCAGAGCATAATAAACTGAGAGGGTAAAATTAACTAATGTTCAAACTCAACACATTTACAGGAAGATAATGTAAGACATTTATTTCTCTTTTACTTCATAATGTTCACCACTCAAATGATAATATTAACATATTAAAGTATTACTTCAAGAACATGAACTAAAATTGCTAAACGCGATATGTTTTATTATCAGAATCTATGTATAAGAAAAGTGCAAGCTTTAATTAACACACAATCCCTTTATATTATAGTTGTAGTCAAATTTTATCCATAGCCCTAATTGACAGATTATCATCGATGACCTTTGTTTGCCAGCATTATATAGGGCAGATTGCTGCCAACATTATTTTATTTGACTTTGTGAGTCTGAGAACTGAATCAGAATCAGAATTAGGTTTAATATCATTGGCATATGTCATGAAATTAGTTGTTATGCGGCAGCAGTACCTTGTAATGCGTAATAATAAAAACCGTAAATTAGTTATTATTATAGGCATCCGTTAGTCTCGTGAGACCATGGATTTGCGCCTTGGAAGGTTCCCAGGTGCAGGCCTGGGCAAGGTTGTATGGAAGACCGGCAGTTGCCCGTGCTGCAAGTCTCCCCTCTCCACTCCATCGATGTTGTCCAAGGGAAGGGCACTAGGGCCGATACAGCTTGGTACCGGTGTCGTCGCAGATCAATGTGTGGTTAAGTGCCTTGCTCAAGGACACAAGATGCTGCCTCAGCTGAGGCTCTAACTAGTGACCTTCAGATCACTAGACCGACGCCTTAATCACTTGGCCACGCGCCAACACAAATTAGTTATTAGATGTGAGTGTTACTGGACAATAGTTATTAAGGCAGCTCACCTTGCTCATCTTGGACACTGGCATGATAGTTGCCCTTTTGAAGCAGATGGGAACTTCCAGCTGCAGCAATGAGAGATTGAAAATGTGTATCTGGATTTGATGAAGCAAAGTCTGAGAATGCTGAAAACACTCAAAATCTGTGAAAAGAAAAACAGAATTAGAATATTCAGTTGAAGACTCTCCATCAGAACTAGGAAAAAGAGAAGTTACTAGAGATTGGATGGATAGGGAAAGGGACTACTTATGATAGGGTGAGGCCAGGTAAAATGGGTTATGGGGGCAGTCAGTGATTTTGTTCTTTGGTTTGTGATGTATTGATAATACGAGCCATGACATGAGCCCGGCAGCTCAGGCTGTAATAACAGAGGGAAGAGAACTGAGCCAAAATCACATATGGATGACTTGCAACACAAATGGCCCTTTCTGAAACAGACACTAAATGCGAAGTTCCAAAGCTGGAGAACTGTATATTGAGTTGTGAAGGCTACAATGTTGTAATTGCATTCTTCAGTGATAGATTCTCAAATATATCACTACCTTGACAGGAGACATAGGATAACCATTAAATACCAGCATTAGATGAATTGATGATAAAATAATAAGGATCCTTTTGTTAAAGCTGTCATATTTAGTTATTTTTTCACTTCACATTTATGAGAGCTGTTTTATATTTTACAATGAACTGATTTGGGTAATGTTCCAGCCTGTTTCCTCATACAACTTTTGACTGCAAGACCCCATTTGTTTCAAGCCTGTAGATTCTGCTTCACTAACTTTAGGAAATATTATTATATTTCATTTATCATGGGATATATTAAAACACATTTAGATCATCAGTATTATGTTTTCTAGCTTCCATTTTGGAATCTTGCCATTTATCTGCACAGAAAAATGCTAGCTAGATCTCTCCATCCTCCGTGTCTGTGCTTGGCTCCTACTGACCAGACAAGTGGGAACAAATATCTGTTAGATGGGGAAATCTCACATGAAATTGCTTTGGTGAATTTCAAAATGGTCAGCGAAGTATAATTAATAAAATATCACAAGCTTGTTATTTTATTTGTATCAAAAAAGCAGCAGTATTGGAAACATTTGTGTCAAAAGTTGCAATACAATTATCCTTTATATGGTCTCTAAAGCAGGGGTCCCCAACCTTCTTCGCACTGCGAACCGGTTTCATATTGACAATATTCTTGCAGACCGGCCGACCGGGGGGGCGGTGGAGGGGGCGGCAGTTGCCAGCGGACAAGAGTAGTAGTCAAATACACTGGGTTTACCCCGAGAAAGACAATGACCATGAAGCCTTACGTGGGCACCAGTGCGCATGCGTAACTTGCGCATGCATGTACGATTTTTTTCTACAAATCGTTTTTGGCGATTCTGTTTGGGGAGGGTGTTAATCACGACCGGAATATAGATAATTAGCTAATACACTCAAATTCGTTTCTAAAAGGGTTTATCTAACGAATTTAATATTAAACACATGGCGCATATTTTCCTCGCATGAATATAGTGAGAAGTCAATCATTAGGGGAAGGCAGGGGAGATTGAAGTAAATGTTGAATGAACTTCCAGTAGAAGTGGTAGAAGCAAGTTCGATATTATCATTTAAAGAAAAATTGGATAGGTATATGGACAGGAAAGGAATGGAGGGTTATGGGCTGAGTGCAGGTCGGTGGGACTAGGTGAGAGTAGCATTCAGCATGGACTAGATGGGTAGAGATGGCCTGTTTCCGTGCTGTAATTGTTATATAGTTATATAAGTCAATAGCATCATAACTTTTTAAGTATCTTTTGGATATTAAACACGCAGCACATATTTTCCTCGTATGAACATATAAAATCATTGCAACACACCAATATCGCTGAATCAGTGGGAGCCCTGGGCTTGTTTTCCTGCAACAACACGGTCCCATCGAGGGGTGACGGGAGACAGTGATACTCGAAGGGGGTTCCTTATGTCCAGTCTATTCTGCAATTTAATTTTCGTTGCATTCATTGCAGAGATATGTTGGAAATGGAAGCAACGTTTTCAGTGCTTTTGTGGCTATCTCAGGATATTCAGCTTTAACTTTGATCCATAATGCCGGCAGAGATGTTATGTCAAACGTGCTTTTCAGCCCGCCGTCATTTGCAAACTCGAGGAGTTGATCTTCTTCCCGCGCTGAAATGGATGACGTGCGGGTAATGACCTCACATGCGTAATGGCTCAACAGTGGGCGTGACAGGGAATGAGGAAAGGTGCAGCTGACTCCTATCACCAAATCATATCATTTCCTCATGGCCCGGTACCGGTCCGCGGCCCAGTGGTTAGGGGCTGCTGCTCTAAAGTGAACAGGAATGGGTATATAGTTGGGTCATCTGTTAGATTATCATAAATTTTCAAATGGTTCGTTAATGTCCTAATGGGAAGAAAACCTAAAGAGCTTAGTCAGCCTGGCTGTCAGTGAATCCAGGCCCCAAGAATGTGGTTAACTCTTAACTGCCCTCTGCAATGCAGGGGAACCTATTCCTTTTTATCTCAGCCAGCCCACACAGCAATGTGGAAATTGTGTCTTTGATTGTAGCCTGGATGATGAATGAGAGTTTTGAAAAGCAGCAATTTAGCATTGGTATTTGTGGAGCACCATGCAGGTGATATTACAAGGGGTAGCATTGCTAGAAAACATACCACGCAGTGATATTCTGCAATGTGAAGTCATCGACATATGTGGCAAGAAATAATTGGTGTACTTTTCTTTACATAAATTCCTTAAGAACCCCAACTTTTTGTGAAGGCAGTTTTATAGTTGAGAAGCCTGCTGGGCCCTTTCAGAATGCGGTTACAACATTACAGCCTTCAAGACTCAAAATTTGGGTGCTGAATAAGATTGAGAATTCTGTAAGGGCAAATTTCTGTTGCCTGAATGGCCACTGAAATTCACGCTTCCCCTCACTGGAAAGCTACCCTTTACCCCACTCTTTGCTTTCTGCTCTGAAGCCAGATAGCATTCCATTCTGCTACTCTGATTCCACATTCTTTCCAGTGCTGTACCTATCAAAGGCCTTTTAAAAATCTACATAGATTACATCTTTTACATTATCATTATGTGCTCTCCCTCTTATATGCTCAAAATACTCAAGATTCTGGTCAAGCCTCTATTTCATTACTTATTATTTTACAAATACTGACATTAAACTGAGTGGTTTTAATTCCCTCAACACATTCTAACTGCCTTCTTAAAATCAGTATTATGTTGCATGTCACACGATTCTTTTGCACTGCATCTTTTCCTAATTATAACCTCTTGCTAACTATACTCTAGATTATTTTAAAGCACGTTTATGTAATTTATTGCCTTGAGTTTGATTAGTTTATTTAATACATTTTCTATAAAGGCACACGTTTCATTAGTCATTTGATTAGTCACTGTCATCTATTCCCCTGACAAATTCCAAGATAAAATAATGATTTAATATTACTACTATCTCTATATCATTACTCATGATGTTCTGTCTACCCCTGAATGATCCTATTTGCATCCCACTGTGCTCTTTATTGATGTATGTACTTGCATAAAATTTTACTTATTTGTGCAATGGATAATTTTTCTTGGCCTTCTTTATTTGTCTTGACTTATTTTCTAATCTCGGCATATTCTCTCTCACATTCACCTTATTCCTCAAGTTGGTTTGACTGTCCAATGGTCTCTACCATCTCCATTTATCCATGGGTGTTTAGTTTGTCCTTTATATTTAACAGAATATATTCCCGAAGCAATCTGTTGTGCACCATTTTGAGTATTCTCCATTGTTGTATGCCAATATTTTAAGCATTGTAGTGAATTTAAACCACAGGGGTGACTTGGTTGGTTGAAGCTGAGGTGTCCAACCAAACCCTACTTTCAGCACTTGATCTGTAGCCTCCTAGGTCATGGTGGTTCAACCACATGCACTCAGTGGCCATTTCATTAGGTTCCTCCTGTGGTCTTTTGCTGCTGGGGCCTGTCCACTCCAAGGTCCGACATGTTGTGCATTCACAGATCCTCTCCTGCGCACCACTCTTGTAACGTGTCAGTGTTTCCTTCCTGTTTGCTTGAACCAATCTGGCCATTCTCCTTTGATCTCTCTCATTAACATGGCATTTTAGCCCACAGAACTGGTGCTCACTGGATGACTTTCTTTTTGTTTTTCATACCATTCCCTGTAAACTCTTGAGACTACTGTGTGTGAAAATCCCAGGAGATCAAGTCTCTGTATACTCAAGCCACCCTATCGGGCACCAATGATCACTCCATGGTCAAAGTCACTTTGATCACATTTATTCCCCATTCTGATGTTTGGTCTGAACAAGAAATGAACCTCTTGACCAAGTCTGCATGCTTTTTTTTTTGCATTGAGTTGTTGCCACATGATTGTCTGATTAGATTAGATTAAATTAGATTATGAGGACATGCAGTCCTCTTTTATTGTCATTTAGTAATGCATGCATTAAGAAATGATACAATATTCCTCCGGTGTGATGTCACAAAAACACAGGACAGACCAAGACTGAAAAACTAACAAAAATCACATAATTATAACATATAGTCACAACAGTGCAACAATACCATAACTTGATGAAGAACAGGCCATGGTACAGTAAAAAAGTTCAAAGTCTCTCGAATGTCCCACATCTCATACAGATGGGAGAAGGAAGAAAACTCTCCCTGCCAAGCCTGACCATAGTCCAACTCTGAGTTGTCCGAAAACTTTGAGCCTCCGATCAGCCCTCCAACACCGAGTACCGAGCACCGTCTCTATCTGAACAATTCTATCTCAGCCTCAGTCGCCAGCAGCAGGCAAAGCCGGGGATTTTGGGGTCTTCACTCCGGAAGATTCTCGATCGCCCAGTAACAGCAGCAGCGAAACGGCGTTTCAGAAATTTCTCCAGATGTTCCTCTGTGCTTTCACGTCTGTCTCCATCAAACCAGAATTGTCCACAGCCCCTATTTACGGATATGATATCATTTTTATTGGAGAGCTGCGCGCGCGCGTCGCGCTGCCATCTTCTCCTCCTGCCCTTGCTATTTGCATTAATAAGCGGGTGTACAGGTTTACCTAACAACATGGCCTCTGAGTGCATCTATACATTGAAGTATTGTTAACTTGAGTGAAGGCTTCTACTCTTTATGATCTTTAACCCTGAGTTCCAATCCCTACCATCCTCTGGTTGAAAACATTTTTTATCATATCCTCCCTAATCCTTCTATCAATTACTTTAGATCTACCCTCTTCCTATCCCCAGTACTGGCTTAACAGATAAAGGAATTGGACCATCTTACTTCTGCAATGTCTGCACATTATAATTTTATACATTTCAGTTATGTCCCCCCTCTATTTCTTCTGTCCCAAAGAACACAACTGAAAATCTGAAAAGCATCTAAGCTATCCTTCTGGATAAATTAGGGTGCATAGCAGTTAGTCTGACACTCTTAAGCTCAGGATATCGAAGGTTGGAGTTCAATTCCAGTGTAATCTCTAAGGAGCTTGCATGATCTTCCCGTGACTGTGTGGATTTTCTTCGAGTCCTCTGGTTTCCTCCCACAGTCCAAAGAAATATTGGTTAGTAGATTTCTTGAACTTCCAGTAGTGCCCCCCCACCCACCCTCACTTCACTATTCGCAGCCACTTTTCCCTTTCTCAGATTTCTGGTAATGCCCCCCCCCTCCACCTTTCGCCATTTCCCACCCCTATTTCCTCTCTCCTGCCCATCACCTCCCTCTGGTGCTTCTCCCCCCCGCCTTTTTTTTCTTCCATAACCTTCTGTTCTCTCCTATCAGACTCCCCCTTCTCCAGCTCTGTATTTCCTTCACTAAGCAACTTCCCAGCTCTTTATTTCATCCCTTCCCCTCCTGGTTTCACCTGTCACCTTGTGTTTCTCTCTCCCCTCCCCCACCTTTTAAATCTACTCTTCATCTTTTTCTCTCCAGTCCTGCCGAAGGGTCTCAGCCCAAAGCGCCGACTGTACTTTTTTCCACAGATGCTGCCTGGCCTGCTGAATTCCTCTAGCATTTTGTGGTGATTGGAATGGTATTCAAACTGTAGCCTGATCAGAGTTGTATACAATTCGTGCATAACCAAATCATCAAATAGATTCTATGACTCAATCAATAAAAGCAAACATTCCATTATGTTTTAGCCCATCTTATCCACAGCCCCATCCCATACCTTCAAAGATCTTTGGGATATATATTCACGATCCCCGTGTTCCTTCACATTTTGCTATATCCTGCAATCTACTGCATATTATTCTGCTTCGTCACACCTCCCCAAAAGTTATTAGCACATACTTCTCTGGATTTTGCTCCATTTTCCAATATTTTACCCAATTGACCAACCTGTCCATACCCTGCAGTATAAAGCTTTCTTCTTTACTCTCAGCCATGTGGCCAACGTTTGCATTGCCTCCTAATGTCTTTATCACACTCCAAAGTTCAAGTTTAAAGCAGGAGCATATTCAACAAAAAGTGACCAAGTACTGAACCTTGTGAATCTCCGGTTAGAACAGACTTCCTGTTACCAAGTCACCTGACAATTGGAGTCCTCTTCTTCGTGCCACAGAACCACTTCCGGATCCGACTCGCTTCTCTCCATTGGATCACATGCGCCTTTATTTTCTTGACCAGCCTACTATATGAGACCTTGTCAATATTCTTTCTGAAAAATTACAGAGCTCTGAAGATAGTTGAATGAACGTAAAGAGAGCTCATTGGCTTCTCTTGAGGATATGAAAGGTATAATATAATTGCAAGTTCTTTCCTCTGCCTGGTTTCTATTCAAGGCAAGTCACCCTGAAGATGAAATATGACATTTGTCTGAAGACAAGGTCTTGACTTGAAAAGGTTACCAATCAACACATTTAGTGTCAAAATTATCACCACTGAAAATGGTAGTGTCTTTTCATGTGCACTTTGCTCACGTGATCAAACATATAAAAGGCAAATTAGCACCTTAAAAAGCAACAGATCTGTTAGTTGATGTATTAATCATTCTTGTGGGAAATTATGTAAGTCTTGTCCACTGAGTTTGATGATCTAACAGTACGTTACAGTTTGGTTTGCTTACGGTTCAATTCCAGGCAATCTTTAAAAACATCTTTAACACAATCTTTCTTGTAATTCCTCTCCATTTATTGTAAAATACCAGTGAATATCAACATTGTATTGTTCATGATTTCCCAGATCAGTTGATATCTTACTATCATAACAAGATGCATCTGGAGATGGTTTTATGTGGTTTAACTATTACTTTCTGTGCAATTTTCTAGACAAGAGCCCTGGCTTGCAAAGTACAAGGTATAACAACCTTCTGCGTATCCTTTCAGATAAACTGAAACCTAATATCTTGTGGGAAAGATTGGAAATTATGTCTCTTCCTATAGAACATAAATTGCTGCGGCAGATTTGCATCATCAAACTATCCCATGAATTGGCGGACATCAGATTGGCTAGAGATAAAAAAAAATAATTTGGAATATATCCCCAGCACTACAACTGAGCTGTTGGGAGAGGCCATGGATTTTGCTCTGTTTATTTTGTTCAACTGTCTCCTTATATTATAATGCCTGGAGTAAATTGGTTGCAATGATGGTGAAATCAGGAGGAGACTCTGCAGGATTGATATATTGGATGCTGATCTGATGAAGCTACAGCAAGATTCTGTTTGAGTTAAATAATGGAAGCAAATAGACTGAAATAACTCCACCGTCAATGGATCAGACCAAGAATCTGCATTCCTGATTTATTTTGTTAAGGATAATGCAAAATGATTAAATGGCTGCATCTCAAGTTAGGTCATAGATTGAATGTTTTATTGAATGATGGTATAGTCTTGGAGGAATTATGAGCTACAATATTGCTCAGGGTGTAGTGCCTGTACTCAGTCATTCAATACAAGAATCATCCTTAAGCCATGTGCCAGTGAGGGTAGGGATATAGCAGAACATAGCAGATGAAATCATGGCAGAAGAGTTGGAGAAGGGCGCAGAAATTCAGATTCTTGAGACCTCTTTAAGAGGGATGGATTGTACTTGAACTGCAGAGGGACCAATGTCCTGCTGAGCAGATTTGCCCTTGCTACGTGGGATGATATAAATTAGTTTGGCAGTCTGTAGGATTCAAAGCAGAAGTGAGGCAGAGGAGGTTGCAAGTTTATATGGAATAAGATGACAGTGAGTTCAGTTGTCAAGACAGGCAACAGCAGAGAACAAGGAAAAACTGTTGGATTAAATTGCAGTTACTTCAATGCAAGAAGCCTGATAGGTAAATCAGCTAAGTCAGGGCTTGGACTGGTTTATTATAGGTAGAATAGGTGTTAGTGTTATTTATTGTAGCTGTTACAGAAACATGGCTAAGGGAGGGACAGGACTGGCAGCTAATTGTCCAAATTACAGGTCCTATTGTTGGGATAGAGGTGGAGGAAAAGAGAGGAATGGGAGTTGCATTTCTGGTTGAAGGGAATGTCACAGTTGTATTCAGAGGTAAAATTACTGAAGGATCATCAGTGGTGGAGCTGAAAAATAAGGAGGGGGCGATCACCTTGTAGGAATTATACTGTAGATCCTCCTGATCGGCAATAGGAATTAAAGGAACAAATGTGCAGGGAGATTGCAGAAAGTTAAAAAATAATAATGTTCTCATAAAAGGGAATTTTAACTTTCCTAATAGAATGAGTGGGATTGCATAGTGCTAAAGATTTAGATGGCTGAAACTTGTTAAGTGGGTCCAGAAAGCTTTCTCATGCAGTATATCAAAGGGAGAGGGCAAAGCTCAACCTACGTTTGGGTAAAAGGGTGGGGCAAGTGACTGAGATATCATTGGGTGAACACCTTGGGACCAGCAACCAGCTCTATTAGTTTTAAATTACGAGGGGTGAATGATAAGTTTGTGGCCTAGGATAGAGGAAGTCAATTTTAGAAAACCTAGCACATTTATTTTTCAACATAGTCTTCTCCTACATTTACACACTTAGTCCAGCGGTCGTGGAGCATACGGATTTTGGACCTCCAGAAAGTGTCCACAGCAGGAGTGATTGATAAGTTTGTGGCCTAAGGTAGAAAGAAAAGAGTTATTAACATGTGCATGTAACAAGAGCTGTATAATTCATCTCCTTCTACACGAGGCTATGAACTCCTGCTGTGGACACTTTCTGCTGGTCCAAGATCTGTATGCTCCACAACAGCTGGACTAAGTGTGTAAATGTAGGAGGGGACTATGTTGAAAAATAAATGTGCTAGATTTTCTAAAATTGATTCTTTCCACCTTAGGCCATGAACTTATCAATTACCCCTCGTAGTTATGGAAAGGAACAGTTGTGATTCACAAGTTAAAATTCTAAGTTAGGGCAAGGCAAATGTTGGTGGTATTCGACAGGAACTTGCAGAAGTCGATTGGTGTAGGTTGTTTGCAAGCAAAGGGACATCTGGCAAGTAGGAGGCTTTTAAAAGTGAGAACAAGTGTTCAAGTTCTGCATGTTCCTGTCAGACTGATGAGTAAGTCTGACAGCAGTAGGGAACCTGTTCTGGGACCTCTACGTTTTGTGACTTTTATTAAGGACCTGGATGTGCAGGTAGAAGGCTGGGTTGGCAAGTTTGCAGATGACACAAAGGTTGGTGGTGTTGTAGATAGTGTAGAGGATTGTCAAAGATTGCAGACAGACATTGATAGGATGCAGAAGTGGGCTGAGAAGTGGCAGATGGATTTCAACCCGGAGAAGTGTGAGGTGGTACACTTTGGAAGGACAAACTCCAAGGCAGAGTACAAAGTAAATGGCAGGATACTTGGTAGTGTGGAGGAGCAGAGGGATCTCGGGGTACATGTCCACAGATCCCTGAAAGTTGGCTCACAAGTAGATAGGGTAGTTAAGAAAGCTTATGGGGTGTTAGCTTTAATATGTCAAGGGATAGAGTTTAAGAGTCGCGACGTAATGATGCAGCTCTATAAAACTCTGGTTAGGCCACACTTGGAGTACTGTGTCCAGTTCTGGTCACCTCACTATAGGAAGGATGTGGAAGCATTAGAAAGGGTACAGAGGAGATTTACCAGGATGCTGCCTGGTCTAGAGAGTATGCATTATGATCAGAGATTAAGAGAGCTAGGGCTTTACTCTTTGGAGAGGAGGAGGATGAGAGGAGACATGATAGAGGTGTACAAGATATTTTAGAGGAATAGATAGAGTGGATAGCCAGGGCCTCTTCCCCAGGGCACCACTGCTCAATAAAAGAGAACATGGCTTTAAGGTAAAGGGTGGGAATTTCAAGGGGGATATTAGTGGAAGGTTTTTTACTCAGAGAGTGGTTGGTGCGTGGAATGCACTGCCTGAGTCAGTGGTGGAGGCAGATCCACTAGTGAAGTTTAAGAGACTACTGGACAGGTATATGGAGGAATTTAAGGTGGGGGGTTATATGAGAGGCAGGGTTTGAGGGTCGGCCCAACATTGTGGGCCGAAAGGCCTGTACTGTGCTGTACTATTCTATGAATCCTGGATGACAACGGATATTGAAGTCCTGATCAGGAAAAAGAAGGGGGCATGGATCAGGTACAGGCAGCTGGGATCGAGCGAATCCCTAGAGGAGATGCGAGAGTGTACTGAAGAAGAAGGTAAGAGGGGCAAGAAGGGGCATGAGATAACTTTGGCAGAGAAGGTCAAGGATAGTCTGTTAATGTTAATCTATTTTCTCTTAGAATAATTATAACTAGGGAGATACAGACCCCTTCAAAGACAAAAGGGGGCATCTTTGTGTGAAGCCTCAGAGATGAGGAAATCCTTACTGAGTATTTCTTCTTTGATATTGCCATGGAGATAGACCTGAAGACTTTGGAACTTGAGATAGTTAATGTGGAATTCTTGGAGTTAGTCCACCTTACAACAGAGGAGGTGCTGGATATTTTAAAATTTGGGAAAGTAGATAAATCTCCAGATCCTCAACAGGTATATCCAAGAATATTGTGGAAAGCTAGAGAAGAAATTGCAGGAGTCCTAGCTGTAAGTATATACACATTTATATACTCGTATATATCTCAGGGAATTGGAAGTTATCAAAATGATGGATGGTATGAGGAAAGTCTCTGTAAGTGGGAAGGGACTAGACTAAGGAGAGACAGGATAGACTAGAAGTATGAAGTAATAAATTTAGTGTAGCAAGAGCAGGCCGAAACAATGGGGCTGCCAATATAACAGATTGTAAGCTGAAGGAAATATTGATACAATGACACGGGGAGGATAAACCTCACACTATTCAAATGAAGTAAGTCATGGAATCAGAACACACAATGATGTGTTTGTTTCCCTAAACTACCATTGCCTGCCAAACTTACAAAAAATAATAAAAATTCCACCAAATCTGGATTCCTCTCTAAAATCCATTACATAAGTTATTTCTGGAGTAATTTCCATTCACCAGTCCTTCAAAATGCTCACAAATCCAGAATCTTCCCATCCAATCCCCTTTGTGTGATACACACAAAACACTGGGGGGATCTCAGTGGCCCAGGCAGCATCTATGGAGAGGGATAAACAGTCGATGTTTCAGGCTGAGATCCAGATCTGCATGACCTGTTGAGTTCCTCCAGGATTTTGTGTGTGTGTGTGTGTGTGTGTGTGTGTGTGTGTCTACGCGCGCACTGAGCAGGATTTCCCACATTTGCAGAAGCTCTTGTGGAAGGAAGATAATTCATTTGAGAATGCAATAGACTGATTCACTGATATAAGTGAGAAGGAAATATTTCACAAGTTTATAACAAACAGAAAAGATTAAGTTTAAGACCAAGCCATCAAGACTTTGAAAGCATGACCAAATAGGGTAGAACTAGTAATCTGCATTGTTTTGTGAGCCTAGGTGAATGTTGCCCACTTAATGAGTTCAGTATGAACTCAGCTCACCTCCCAGCGGTGGGGGAAATGGGGAATTAAACCACAGACAGAGGAAAGGACAAGAGGTGCTGGTAACCTACCTTCAGAAAAGAGGAGGTGATAGTCACCTACTTGCACAGGAGAAGAGAAGAGCTATCTCAGTCCCTCTATCTGGCTTCTCAACCATCATGCTATTCCTGCTCATAGCTACTTAACTTGCATGTCTTTCCACTGAAGTAGTTGTTTCACATTCCCTTCTATCTGTCATTCCTTCTATGGGCACTTGCTGTCATCTAACGTAATTTTATATCTCTGTCTCTCTCTCATTGTGCACCCTCACTAAATGCAGTGCATTCATCAAGTGAACAGATGCCAGTACACCTAATCCAATCACTCTGCCAGAAGAGGAGAAGACTACGAAGTACATGTGGGACAGGGACTGATTCGAAGGAGCAACGCCTGCCTCCAAGCATCTCACAGCTGGCAAGTACAAAGAGGTAGCTGCTGATGATCCATGAGCTTTCTTTTGCTTTGGAAAATGGATGCATTTCTGGGACAAAATTAAATAAAACACCAAATGAAATGCAGCATTCGGTTCTGATGACTTAATTTCAGCAGCAAGTGAAATATTATCACCTTCATCACAATAAATAACTTTACCTTGGCAACTCAGAGTTGCTATCTGTGCTAGAGCCTCTGGTCTACCTCAAAGACTACTGTAAGTCAAAGCCAATGCCTCCTCCCTGGGGGAAGGGGGGGTCTGAGTTCTATGGGTGCACCATACTATGGGTGACTTGTGCAAACCTCACCCCAGCACTTGGGTGGCAACCAAAGGCAGATGGTTGTGTTTCCACTTGGTGACTTGCATTTCACGAGTCAGCAGGAACAGATGGTGCAGTCAGAATTACTAAATCCCTAGAAAGGGCACAGCCTTCTCCTCATGCTCATCAGTTGTACACAGATGGTGTAACCTGGGAGCCATCACATTCAAATAGCAAAATCAAACAAAGATCTGGAGGAGGTGCAAACAGAAGCAAATTCAGTTCTCAAAATCATTCTGTAGTGCTTACTGTCAAAAATCACTATTGCCTGAGGTGGATTGGAACAGCGGGTGTTGGAGATACGAAGGAGGAGATAACGCTCTACACACAAAGCCAAACAAGTGACCACATTCCCTTATTTTAGATCTTCAATCTAGCACGCTCCCATCTTCCTATTTTTAGCTGGTTCTGCTCCCACTTACATAGGAAGAACTGGAGACTTTGACCCTCTCATTGTGTCTGTTCATATAATTATTGCTCCTGTGAAATAAGCCACCAGTCACCTTCCTTGTGCTGTTGCAGGCTGCTGATTGGACAATTCTGAATTTGTTCTGGAAGAGCATGGAAGAAAACTTAACGTGGGCACTGGATTGGTTCAAGTTCAAAGACCCAGCAGCCAGCTAGGTGAGCACTGTATGTCACCATCAGCACAGAATTTATCAGCATATGTCCACCTGCACTCCACTTTTTGTGTAACTTTATCTTGCCCTCTGTTATTGTTTTACCTTGTACTATATCAGTGCATTGTTATAATGAATAGATGTCTATGAATGTAATTCAAGACACATTTTTCACTGTAGCTTGATACACGTGACAACAATAAACCAACTGACTAATTTACCTTTGTGCCTAATGATTGTCAATATTCCATTCTTAATAATTATTGACTCTGAATCTCTAACCCCCTGGAGGAGAACATTTCAAAGATCAGGGACAATTTAAATGAAGAAATTATTCTTCATCTTGAGATTATGGTGCCTAATTCCAAACTATTTTGCCGGGGAAACAACTTTTCCCATTTGTGCAGACAAGCCACATCAATTTTACTTGTAAATGAGGTAACCTTCCTTGATCTTCTTACTCCTGATATCACTTGCTTTCCTATTTTTAACTTAATTCCTAACTTCTGGTGCTTTTTTGCAGAACCTGTTTATTCATCTGTATGCTTTTGGTCTCAATGTACACCTTATCTCCCCTCCATCCTCTCTTCCTCCTGTTTCCACAGCCCCCACCACTCCCCACCCAGCATTTCCTTTCCATTCCTTTCCAAATCCCTTTGCTTACCAGGTAAGCATCATTGTCTCCGGCATGGCTCCAGAAGATACAGAGGATTTCCTAGTTTGGCCCTGGAATGTTAATCTAGTTCACTTTCCACAGGTGCTGCCTAGCCTCCTGAATGTTTCTAGCTTTTATGGTGGTATGTTCAGACACTTGCCTTTTAAGGGCAGCACTGAGATGCATCTGGTAGCACCACTGCTTCACGTAGAGATGTAGAGTTTTGTCTGTGTGGAATTTCCATGTTCTCCCTGTGAATTGGGTCTCCTGCAACATCCCAAGTAACTGCAGGTTGAAACATTAATTGGTCACTGTAAATTTCTCCTAATTCAGAAAAGGTAGAATCTGTGGGTGGTAGGGTGGTGGGGGGTGGGGAGATGGTGCGAGTTGGGAATATGGAATTGACATAAGATTAGTGTAAATTCGTGGTTCATACTCAGACGGATTCAATGGGCTAAAAGACTTCTCCCAAACTGTATTTCTCCATGACTCCAGTCAAAAAAACATTTTTCTGTTTCACACTCCCCACTACTTCTAGGCATTATTCTTTGGATTGCCCTTCCTGGAATCAATATTTCCGGTTTTCCAAAATTTCAGTCTTCAATATGATTTTCAAAAGTAGCATACATGGACTTTTGATTAGGACCAGTGTCCATGATAATTGAGACAGAGTGTCTCTGCCTCGTTTTTCACCTCAATGACTTGCAAAGTGGAGACATTTCATACCAATTTGGCAATTAGGATTGTCACATCAGCATTTTAATCTATTTAGTGATTGACAGCAATTTTATTGCAGAACTGATTGGATTACTTTAGGTCTAAATTATATTTATCTGATGGGTTTCACCTGATTTCAAATGAATTTGTAGTTAATGAGTGAATATTTCCTGATTTATTTCACAATTTGTAGCTTATAGATTAGGTTATAGTGAAAATTAGAATGTGTTTACATACAATGTAATTTACTATTCAATAATAAACATAAAACTTAAATTCTTTAGACTCTGTTACTCCTCTTTCTGTACTGGTAAATCCTCTTTACCTCAAGAATTTTGTTTGAGCTTGGTTTTAATTTTTTATGCAGATTTCCACTCCTTCAAATCTCTGCTGCTCTGTCATATAATATGGCCTGCCAGGTTACCCATTGTTTGTTCAGAGGTTTATTTCCCATCTCTGTTCATTTAACACATACTCAAGCACTTTTTAAAAATGCTTTATTAATTCAGAGAACCCCTGACTTGTTTCATTTATTTCAAACTGTACTTCTGATCTCCAGAACAATGGCTGCATCTTGGCACTTTTAAGATATAGTAGGTGTCTTAGATTTATTGAAAACATTTCAGTTCAATAGTCATAGTCATAGTCATAGTCATACTTTATTGATCCCAGGAGAAATTGGTTTTCATTACAGTTGCACCATAAATAATTAAATAGTAATAATAACACCATAAATAGTTAAATAGTAATATGTAGATTATGCCAGGAAGTAAGTCCAGGACCAGCCTATTGGCTCAGGGTGTCTGATCCTCCAAGGGAGGAGCTGTAAAGTTTGATGGCCACAGGCAGGAATGACTTCCTATGACGCTGTGTGTTGCATCTCGGTGGAATGAGTCTCTGGCTGAATGTACTCCTGTGCCCAACCAGTACATTATGTAGTGGATGGGAGACATTGTCCAAGGTGGCATGCAACTTGGACAGCATCCTCTTTTCAGACACCACCATCAGAGAGTCCAGTTCCATCACCACAACATCGCTGGCCTTACGAATGAGTTTGTTGATTCTGTTGGTGTCTGCTACCCTCAGCCTGCTGCCCCAACACACAACAGCAAACATGATCGCACTGGCCACCACAGACTCGTAGAACATCCTCAGCATCGTCCGGCAGATGTTAAAGGACCTCAGTCTCCTCGGGAAATAGAGACGGCTCTGACCCTTCTTGTAGACAGCTTCAGTGTTCTTTGACCTGTCCAGTTTATAGTCAATTCATACCCCCAGGTATTTGTAATCCTCCACCATGTCCACACTGACCCCCTGGATGGAAACAGGGGTCGCCGGTACCTTAGCTCTCTTCAGGTCTACCACCAGCTCCTTAGTCTTTTTCACATTAAGCTACAGATAATTCTGCTCACACCATGTGACAAAGTTTCCTACCGTAGCCCTGTACTCAGCCTCATCTCCCTTGCTGATGCATCCAACTATGGCAGAGTCATCCGAAAACTTCTGAAGATGACAAGACTCTGTACAGTAGTTGAAGTCCAAGGTGTAAATGGTGAAGAGAAAGGGAAACAAGACAGTCCCCTGTGGAGCCCCAGCGCAGCTGATCACTCTGTCGGACACACAGTGTTGCAAGCACACGTACTGTGGTCTGCCAGTCAGGTAGTCAAGAATCCATGATACCAGGGAAGCATCCACCTGCATCGCTGTCAGCTTCTCCCCCAGCAGAGCAGGGCGGATGGCGTTGAAAGCACTGGAGAAGTCAAAAAACGTGACCCTCACAGTGCTTGCTGATTCGCTTTCAAAACGGCAGCCCTATCTTGTCAGTTATCTAACGGATGATGCAGCTTTATACCATGGGCTGGGTGGTATTTAAGTAACCCGATGGTTACTTTAAAGTAGTTATAGGCTCCCTACATGAATTACTAAGAAAGCTAATAATTTATTCACAAACCTGCTCTAAACGTTGGCAGTTCTGAATAGGCCAAGCATCCCTCACAGTTTGTGGAAAATGATTTACAGTGAGCTGTTCATGATATTTGTCAGTTGTCACTGACATTCTCAACTGATTCTTCTTGTCCAGTCTGGCAAGTATATGCTCAGTTGAGGCTGTCCCAGCAATTTATAATGGGAAGCTGCTCAAGCACCCCCAGTGGAGAAGAACAACAGCAAAGGATAAACTTTCAGTATTTTAAGACAGTCCTAACATACGTATATTTGTTCTAAGCTTTTAATCAGAAACATTTATGGTTTGACAGCACAGTTGTTCTTATCTTGAGACGTGTCCTGCCAGTGCTTTAGTTATTTGTTTGTTTGCTTGTTTATTTATTTATTGAGATACAGCAGACACAGCATGGAATAGGCCCATCTGGCCCTTTGAAACACTCTGCCCAGCAAACACCCCCCCCCAATTTAATCCTAGCCTAATTACTGGACAATTTTACAATGACCGATTATCCTACCAACAGGGATATCTTTGGACTGTAAGAGGAATCTGAAGCACCTGGAGGAAACTCACATGCTCTCAGGGAGGATGTAGAAGCCGGGAATTGAACCCAGGTCACCTGGACTGTAAAGGGTGGTGCTAACCACTATGCTACATTTGTGAGCAGGTCGTACTTGAGTGTTTCCTCACTAGCCCAGTGAACCATGTGATACCTACTGTATATTACAGAAGCCTTTTCTTTGGCTGCACTGGGCTTCACCATGGCTCTTCACAACAAGTGTTCACAGCATAGGCCTACTCAGGACAGTGCCAGTGAAGTGTGACCTTTTCTCAATAGCCAGCTGCTACCCATGAAATACGATTATGCTTGAGGCACCATAGACCATTAACAAATAAATTATTTGTTTGTAATGGAATCAGGAATAGCTATTTACATTTGTAACCTGCCCCCACGCAGAACTTGTCTGAGGTGAGCTGGTGATATCAAGTTATTTTAAGCAGCTCTGATTGATCTGAAGAACATTGGATAACTGATGACATTCATAGCTTGCCAGAATTGTGGTAATATGATCCGAGGCTCTGGCTGAGACAGATGTTGAACTTCTAGCTTCTCGTATACATCAATAGTAACTTGGCCTAAACCACACTCTCCCTGGTAGATTGCAGACTATCAAAAAATTGCAAACTATGAAGGTATTTTATAAAAAGTTTAATGATTCTTGTTCCATATTCTTATGTGTAAATATAGCACCTTGAATTTATAAACGCAAACAACAGGAATTCTGCAGATGCTGGAAATTCAAGCAACACACATAAAAGTTGCTGGTGAACGCAGCAGGCCAGGCAGCATCTCTAGGAAGAGGTGCAGTTGACGTTTCAGGCTGAGACTGGCCTGAAACGTCGACTGCACCTCTTCCTAGAGATGCTGCCTGGCCTGCTGCGTTCACCAGCAACTTCTATGTGTGTTCCTTGAATCTATGTTTCCTTTTCAGCAGAATGAAATTTTGCTGGAGTTTTCTTCAGTTTTCAGTTAACTCTGCAGTGAAATGATTGGGAGTCTGGTGCGATGTTATTTCCACCCACAATACCAACTCCATCTTCTCTCTCTGTATATGCTGACTGACCTACTGAGTAACATGGAATGGGAAAAGTCACACCAGTGCAGTAATGTTTGTTTTTACATTTAGGTGTAAACCATAGGACCATAGGAGTAGAATTGGGTCTGCTCTATCATTTGATCATGGCTGATCCATTTTCCTCTCAACCCCAGTCTCTCGCCTTCTCCCCGTAACCTTTCTCGCCCTGACTAATCAGGAACCTATCAACGTTTGCCTTAAATATAGCCAATGACTTGACCAGGGTCGGATTTAGTGGGGTCTGGACCCCTGGACTGGGGGCCCTGATGGGCCCCTGCCGGCACCATAAAATGCTGCTGTACCAAGCAAAAAAAGGCAAGAACAAGAGCAAAGGTCGTACTGGTCTAAATGTCAAAGCTGTGGACCAAGACTTTGGTTTAGTACAAACGTAGGCTATAAACTTACAGGCCTTAAGAGGGAGGACAGAAAGTAATGCAGATTCTCAGTTTAAAGGACAGCATCTAAAGTACTCAAAAATTGACCTAGGCTTAGTTGGCTTAGTAAAGTTTTGAGGGAGATGAACTATGACATACCCAATCTTAAATCTTTATTTATTTATTGCTGTACATACCATAGGCCTTACTTGTCAAACAATACCAAAGCATTTTTATCCAGGTATTTTTCTCTGCCGTGTGTTCTGAGAAAGTAAAATGGAAATGAGAGACAAGGGAGATGGCACTATGGAAAACTAGGAAACTTGACAATACTCCAACAATCTTTTTGAAAAATGGGATCTAGCACATACTAACCTATTGCTGTGTTGTGTGGCTTGCAGAGTAAAGACCACTTATTACTTACTAGGTTTGTAAGCAGTCAACTATTAGCCTATTGCCACAAAAACAGGAACGGCACTGATACACAAGCCTAGATATTTACAAAGTCAGATGCTTGTTTTTTAAAATTAAAGCCTAGTTCTTCTGGATTTCTTCGCAGCAAAGTCCTTGATCAGATTACTGAAATCCAGTTTCCGAACAAGATCAGTTTCAAGTGACATCAGAGTAAGATGATTCAGCCTGTCCTGTCCCGTTGTGGATCTGAGCCGGTTCTTCACTAGCTTGAGCTTGGAGAAAGATGGCTCACCACTTGCATTTTGACGGGGAGAGTCAGGTAAAGCCTCAAAGCAATGCTTACATTTGGGAAAATGACCTGCAAGTTTTTTTCTCTGAGGAAGCATAAAAGCTCTGTTGCGGATGAGATATCTTTCCCACTTACAAATTCCCTGAAATGGACAATCTCCTCCACAAAACAAAACACACAGTTGGTGGAAGGGGAATATAAGAGCCATTGCTTGGATATGTACTCACCATTTACGGGCTTGTGTTTGAAGTGAAATTTGTTGAAAAAACGTCTCTGCTATTTGTATACTCGTTCCGAAACTTTGATATCCACATCCTTATTTTGGCAGGACTCTGGTCCTTTCTTAGCCCAGTATGCTCGGACTGAATCATCTAACGTTTCCTTTCCCCAGCGAGCAGGATCAGTGCTGTAAGGATCCTCAGCAGCGGTAACGTTAACATTAATGGTGGCCCGACTTGTTTGTTTGGAGGCCTCTGTGGTTGGGAATCCCAAAGTCATGCTCTCTGCCTCTTAACGTTAGCTGCTGACTGTGGCAAGGACGGTGATCCTGTGCTAACGCTGGTGCTAGCGCTAGCTGTTGAACAAGTCTCTGTTTGTCCACCAGTCTCAGACTGTGAGAAGAGCAATGGTACTGCTGCATCATTGTGAACAGGTTTAAAAAATTATGTCAATTTCAATGACTTTTTTAATGCTTCTTTCTCACGGTCCTCTTTTTCTTGTTTCTTTTTTCTTTTCTATGCTCCACTCTCGTATTTTTTTTTGTCTGCCATGATGATAGCCTAAAGTCCGGCCCTGGACTTGGCCTCCATAGCTGCCTGTGGTACTAAATTCCACAGATTCAGCATCTGCTGGCTAAAGAAATACCTCTCATCTCCATTCGAAATGTATGTCCCTCTATTCTGAGGTTGTGTCCTCTGATCCTAGCCTCCCCCACTATAAGAAGCACCCTCTCCACATCCACTCTATCCAGGTCTTTGAATATTGGATAGGTTTCAATGAGATTCCGCACCCCCCCCGCCATTCTTCAAAATTCCAGTGAGTACAGGCCCAGAGCCATCAAGCACTCCTCATATGACAAGCCTTTCATTCCTGTAATCATTTTCATGAACCTCCTGTGAATCCTGTCCGATGTCAGCATATGCTTTCTTAGATAAGGGGCCCAAAACTGCCAGTGCATTTACCTTCCTTACCACCGACTCAACATGCAAGTTAACCTTTAGGGAATTGTGGTAAGTCTTTAAGTCTGTTGTCCCAATACACTGAACACTGGTGCTCCCCAAGGCTGTGTGCTCAGTCCGCTGCTATTCACACTACTGACACATGACTGTGTCGCAGGATACAGCTCAAACTGTATCATCAAATTTGCAGATGACACAACAGTGGTTGACCTTATCAGGAACGATGACGAGATAGAGTATAGAGAGGAAGTGAAGTGGCTGGTGGATTGGTATGAGAACAGCCTAAGTCTAAATGAGGAGAAAACCAAGTAAATCATTGTGGACTTCAGGAAGGTGCAGATAAACCATCCCCCTCTGTGAGTACATGGCTCCTCCGTAGAGAAAGATAAGTGCACCAAGTTCCTGGGAGTTCACATCATGGATGACCTCACCTGGTCCCTTGAATCCCCTCCCTGAACAAGAAGCCTCAACATTACCTCCACTTCCTAAGAAGACTGAGGCAAGCAAGGCTCTCCCACTCTCACCCCCATCTTAACTGCGTTTTACAGGAGCACCACTGAGAGCATCCTGACAAGTTGCATCTCTATCTGGTATGGGAGCAGTCGAGCATTGGTCCAGAAGTCCCTGCAACGGACTGTGAGCCACAGGGGTCTCCCTACCATCCATCAGGAGCACTGTGTACACAGGGCCCTTAGTATTATTAAGGATCCCACCCATCCATCCAGCATCCTCTGACTTTCTACCATCAGGCAGGAGACTACAATGCATAAAAACAAGAATGGTCAGGATGAGAATAGTTTCCCCCAGGATGAGAAATAGTTTCTTCCCCAGTACACTGCTGAACTGTACTCAAAGTGTCACTGGTTAATCTGTTCCGTACCTTACAATATTTAATATTAATGCACTTTAGTTTGTTATTTATGTGGGATTCATCTGTAGATTTTATCCTTACCTTCATGTTATGTGCGTTATGTGTATTATGTGCTTTACACCCTGGTTTGGAGAAAATTTGTCTCATTTCTATATACATTATATGGTTATACATGTTATATACATGTACATAATTAAATGACAATAAACTTAACTTGACTTGAAAAGAAAGCAATCCTGCTTCTGAGTATTAGTTTCCCTTCTTCTATTCTTACTCTAGAGCTCAACTAGTGAAACACTGGCTCATCCATCTGAAGGCAATTAAAACTCACAGGAGTGCTCTGTTACTGGTTGCATGAAGACCAAGAGCTTTTTGAGAACAGAATCTCTGCAGGTACTATTGCTCTCCAGCCAGTCCAGTTCTCCTTGAGTCCTTGCCTCTTTGTCGGGGGACTGTCCTTTTCCCTCTCCAATCACTTCATTATTTATTCATTCAGTAGCAGCTTCCCAGCTGCAAGTGTTGTTTGTGTTTTGGAATGTCCTCTCTAGAGTTGACTGCAAAGATCACAGCTGCAGGACGAACCGTTGACAATTGCCACGAGTTGCTGCACATCAATATTGTTCACTGTGCTGAAATTGACAAATTTTCAACCGTGCTGGTTTGTAAAATGATAGTTCCTACTTACTCATAATAATCAAATTTTATTCACTGCATTTCCTGGAAAGAGATATTAAGTAAAGGCCCAATGGTCGAAGTGCATTCTTTGTCCTCACTGATAGTTCTGGCCATCCCTACAAAAATTTCACTAGCAAATTGGGTGATGAATTTCCCAAATGAATACAAGATATCCAGAAACATGTTTGTTGTTACTTTACTCTGGGTTAAGTCACCTTCCAACATTATGTTATAACCCTGCAACTTCCACTTCCTTATACTCCGTTTGAAGCCTCCTATAACTCAATTCCAGGTGTCTCAGTGTGAGTTTTTTCAATCATAAGGATGAGTTTTTGAAGCATTTGAGCAATCGTTACTGCACATATTCATGATCCGCTGTTGGGATTGCTTCACAAGATGCCAGAACATGGCTTGATTCCACTTCTCTGGGGAAAAACATTCAAAAGTCTAACAATCAGAGTATGAACATTTTGTTTTGCAGACTTGACAATTCTTGGAAGTCTCCAGCAACAGAAGCACAGTTCAAACATAAAGGTTGTACATGATTCTTGATTTTGCACTCAACATATCCTCAGAAAAACCTTATATTCCCTTTCTTAATCTGTGATGTATAGTGGGACTACCCACCAACCTACCTTTATGAGTGAAGATACAACAGTATCTTTAAAGTTAATTCTTGAAAAATGGACATCATTGGCAAAGACAGCATACATGGTCTTTTCCTATTGTTCTTGATTCTTTATCATTTGTCCTAGAAATGTCAAGTAAAGCTTGTAAAGTTTTTAAGTCCTAGCTTAAGGAAATACTGCAAAAATATTCCTAATTGAAATCATCTTATCTTTTTGCCATGCTTATTTGGTTTAGTTCTTGAAATGAATTTTTTATTTCAGATGCAGTACCATTGTCCCAATAATTGTGACCAAAGTTAACAATGACATATCTGCTTTAATTTTTCCTTAACAGTTCAATTGAATGTCAAAACCACAACACAGATGACTTTTACTCTATTTCCACAAGCCATGCTTGTTAATCTGCATTATGTATGGACTGATTGCACCTAGCTTGTCTAACGCTTCAAAATACATGACGTACAAATCCACTTGTCAGTTCCTGAATGTAAAACAGCTTTTACGTTCCAGCACAATAATGAACGTCATTCATAATCGCCAGCTGAAGCTATTCACTTCCTAAACAAGCTGTGTTTTAGTAATGGTGATCGAGAGAGCAACATTGGGCAGAACATTAGAATTAACTCTTCCCCTTCAGAGTTGTAGAGAGATACAACATGAAAACATGTTCTTTGGCTCACCAAGTTCATGCTGACCATCAAGCTTGATTCCAGTTTTTATCCTTCCCCATATTCTTTATCTATTGCCCCCCCCCCCGACTCTTCAAAACACCTATATACAATGGGTTACAGTTTTCACGTCTTTGAGATGTGGGAAGAAACTGGAGCAGGTAGAGGAAACCCATGCATGTTACAGGGAGAACGTGTCACAAGGTGAGCAGGCACCACCTCAGCTCATGTCTTGGGTGCTGTGACTCAGATACTATGACACCTTGAGCTGGGCACCTGAGACAGTAGATGAGGACCGTGTAAAATGTTCCATCAGAAAGGTGGCACTTCTAGCCACAGGAGTACACCTTCGGGATGGGAATGAGATTTGAATCCACTGACTCTGGATTTAGAGGCAAAGGGGGCACAGCCTTAACAGACAACCTACACACTTCTAGGAGAACGCCGGCAAGAAATGCTCAGCTACTCTATAAATTGAATGGGCCAATGTGTGAATGCACTGCAGTAGTCTTCGGATTCACTGCATTGTGGTTAGCAGCCTTATGTAATGAGGCTTAGCCCGGACTACCAGCTGTGAGCAGCTGAACAGCAGGATATGGAGTAGGAGAAAGACCAGGAGGAGGAAAAGAAGAAAATCGAGAGGTGACCTCACTGCCAATTATTTTGCAGGATGCACTTTGATACTAACTAGTTCTTTTTTGATTCTGATAAGCACACGGAGGCCATTTCCCACCAGACTGCATGTTACTGTTCTTCTGTTGCTGGCCACACAGCAGCGACACCAAACGATCATAAAATAAGCATGCTAAACCCAGAAAGCTCAACAGCAAATTATAATGTTAGCGTTACCTCCCCAGGGAAAGTCTCCCAGCATTTGCTGGATATTATTTTAGCACAGTTCCTGTGTCTGCTTTCACACCCTGCACAACCCTTTGTACATGCATCCAGTATGACCGCCTGACATTCCGCTGTAGCTGCAGTGGAAGCTGAGATTTCTGGATGTAGTCTGGGTCAACAGCATTCAAATTCATTTCCCTGAGGTAATAGATAATTCAGGAAGAATAAAATCCCTTTTATTTCCCAGTACCATCAGCAATTCAATTCCATCTTAAACTGCAAGTGTGTGTGTGTGATGTAGACCTGGTCAATGTCATAGCGCTAGAGACGCGAGCTCAATCCTGACCTCAGGTGATGCCTGCATAGAGTTTTGACCAGTAGGCTATGTGTAATATGTACTTCGTCTGCCAGATGCATGTCTTGCAACATTACAAGGGTGTAGAATATATTAAAGGTGAATCCTGGTGCTTGGTGGATGGTGTGTGGGACACAGTGAGGAGTGTGTGAGGCTGTCGCTGTCAGGAAACGTGGAGGAGTCTTGACCCAAACGCAGAGCAGCGGATTCAATCTAATGGTGAGCATTAGCTTTAATAATAGCCTGCAAAATAGCAAACCGTGAGGGGTCACAAAACAAGAGAGAACAGGTACTAAACCCAAGAGGCAGTGGGGTAACAGACGGCTAGGAGCCACTGGTTGAGGCTGGCTGATTTGATGAGTGAAAGAGGACTGTGTCTGAGAACAGGTTTTAAGTAGCTGGAGCTGATGAGTTAGATACGAGCAGAAGGTGACTCCTATTAGCAGGATGGAGACTGGGAGGTACCTGCATTAACTGGCCCGACAGGACCCTCACCACACCACGGACAGCCCCTGATGGCTGGATCCAGTGGAACTCCTCAATGAGTGATGGATTCAAGATCTAACCAGATGACACCCAAGATCTCTCCCTTGGGCTGTACCCTTCCCAGTCAACCAGGTAATATACACCCCATCCACGATGACGTAAATCCATTAACCCGTGATCCGTGTACACAGAACCACCTTCCACCATCCTAGGTTCTGGAGGTGCACACTCAGGTGTGTTGAGTGGTCCATTGACAATGGGTTTGAGGCAGGGTACATGGAAGATAGGTGTCATCTTGAAGGACAGTGGCAGCTGGAGGTTGCAAGTGATGGATTGATGCAATGGGTAATCTCGATGGGAGCAATGGGTGTGTTGTGGCGTGGACGAAATCACCGGAGAGATAGAGTCACTGGTAGATACAAAGCAGCTTCTTTATTTGACAAAACAACGTACAGCAGGCATCATACGGACGGAGACGCTTTCAGTGGAAAGGTCTGCTAGCCCGATGTGGGCTGGACATTTATATGCTAAACACAAAGGGCAATTGCTATTTATGAAGTTATAGACAATGCATAGACAATGTTTCCTTTTGATGCTACATATAAAACATCACACCTTCTGACTTTATCCTTTTCTCCCGACGCCAACATGTCTGGGTTGGTACTCACAGCCTTTAGGAGTGCAAGCCAAATCCATAATAGATTTATTTGGTATTTTACGTGCTAACATAGAGGACAATTAATAAAGTATAGATAAGGCTGTCTTCGGAACTACCTGTAATCTTCACACTTCCATCCGCAGCATCTGGCCAGTATTCCGGTATTCACAGCTTTTAGGAAATGCATTGTTGTGAACTCAATCCACAGTACTTTGTCAAACAGAAGACTGGTGGCCAGAGTCATTTAAGTGTAAATGAATCATCTACCCAAAAACTCACTCTAACAGTTCCTCCTCTTGGCCCTCCTAGATAAAAATTAAATTTGTACCAGGAAAGGCCAACCTTGGAGGATCTGCTCAAATAGGGCAGCAAAAATGCCCTGTCTTGAAATCCACCCCTCCCCCTCCAATTTTATGTACCTTGATATCTATCCTAGCATTCCCTAATCGCTACCTACCAAATGTTGAGCAGAGAGGCTGTTCCAAGTCTTTAGAAATGCGGCTCCTTTCGTGTGCTTGTCGGCTCTTTCCCTGCAGGCTGACTGCAGCTTAATCACATTCCTTTGTCTTCAGCCCTTCTTCCTCTGGTTGCTGAAACTCTCCTTCCAGGAGCACCCACAGGCTCTCTCATTGATGGACAGGAAGGGGTTGGGGTGGCCTGTACGTAAACGTCATCTTGAAGGACAGTGGCAGCTCTCCCCGGTGGCACCCCCTTCCGAACTGTTCAGTCGATCACTGGCCCAACTGCTGAAAAGGGCCCAGCTCCTCAGACTCAGGATGACTGCTTCCAGATGTCGTGTGACGTCTGAAATGCCATCAAAGTGGTGGAACTTGCTGTCTCTGCTTTAACTTAAAAATCCCTCCCCATCTATTCCCAATATTTTCTATATTATGCTATAAAATTAATCATCTACCTTCAGCAACCAGCCTCCTTTACAGAGTACCATCATCATCACACTTTAGCAGGCTATTCATGGTTTTCCAACACACTCTTAGTGTCTTCTGCTACGCTCTCGGCGTTTTCTGCCTTTGCGTTTTCTCCGGGCATGTTTTCATCAGCTGTGGTCAGGTCTGGCATGACCGGCTGGTGTTCCCCTCTTATGTTCTCTGTAATTTCATGGTTACTTAGTTCCCCACTCTGTCTGTGGGAGCAACAAGAGGGTGAGTCGTATGCTTTAACCTGCTCCAGTGCTTCCACTGGCTGCCACGCCGAGTCTGTACTGTACATAGACACACGTATCATTGGTTAAGTGTACCGTCTATGGTCCTATCCACTTGGGGGCAAACCCCGGCCTTTCCGGCAGCACTCTCATCATAACTTGGTCGCCGGGCTGTGGAAGGACTATCTCCTTTCCCTCTGGCTCTCTCAGATCCGCGATTCGCTGCTGTTGTTTCACTCGGTCCTTCAACACTTTAAGTTGGTTACAAAGGCCTTTCACCTATTGTGTCATTTTATCCCTGTAAGCCCCAGGCTCCCCACAACCTGTAATTACCCCATAAGGGAGTCGCATTGCTCGCTCCACCAATAGTTCATAGGGGCTGAGACCCAACGTGCGGTTCGGGGTTGTGCGCAATCTCATCAGGATTCCTGGTAATACATCAACCCATGTCTTTCCTGTCTCAGCTATAGCTTTGGTTAACGCATTCTTGATTGTTCAGTTCATCCTTTCTACTATCCCTGAACTCTGGGGATGGTAGGGTACATGGAACCGCTGTCGAATTCCTAGCAGTTGGCACATTTCCTTCATCACTTTCCCTGTGAAATGTTCTCCCTGATCTGAATCCACATGGACTGGGGTTCCCCATCTTGGGAGGATTTCCTGAACTAGGATCCATGCAGCGCTGCGGACGGCGCAGTCCCTTGTTGGGAAAGCCTCTACCTACCGGGTGAACTGATCCATAATTACTATTCAGTAGCTTTTCCCCCTGCTTTTTGGCAGGGGCCCTGTGAAGTCTATCTGGATATTTTCCCAGGGTCCCCTCGGCCGAGGCTGGTTTGCCAGTTGTAGCTTTCTGCCCTTACCAGGGTTATGCTGGGCACAAATGATACAACGGCGGCAGAATTTCTCAACATCCCCTCCCATCCCTGGCCACCCCCAGTCCTGCCGGAGGGTTGTGATCATGCTCTGCCTCCCCTGATGCATCCCCCCATGATAAAACTTCAGTAGTATCTGTCTAATACAGGGTGGGGCCACTGCGACTCTTTCCTCCCCGTGTGTCCAGCACCCATCTGGTCCCTCCTTTCCTCCTCCATTTTCCATTCTCTTCTGCCTCTACCTCTTCATATAATTTTACTAAGTTGGCTTCTGTCATTTCCTCCTGCAAACTTGCAATTTCAATTGCCTCTTGACCCCCTGCTGCTTTATTCGCTGTAATGTCTGCTCTCGGAGGAACTGGGACGACTTTATGTTCTGGAGTGGCCGCAGTCTCTCTGAGTATCCCCTGGTGTATCGCTATACCCAGAATAATGGACAGTGTGTCAGTTTGTACAGGGTCCTGCTTAGGGGGTTTATACAGACCCTCCTCTATTTTAACTGGGTTTATCTTTACTCGACTACAAGCTTGCTTGTGTGTAGCCGACACTGCTGGGAACTGCTGACAAGGTAACCCACAGACCCCATCCGGGCTGCAGTCTCTGATGATCGGGGCAGCTGCGACTATACTAGGCAGGTTGTGTATTCTGTTGGTTGTATGCGTTCGCTGCCCCTGACTTGTCCATAGTATTTCTCCCTTTCCCGAATATATGTCTATTCCAAGGATTGTGCCCTCATTATTTGGACATACCCAGAAATACACTGGAAGCTGCACTCCCCCGATTTCTAGTATTTGCTGCTCGCTTCTTTCTGCTTTTACTGTTTTCCCTCCTACACCCCTGATATAACTGGCCTGTCCGGATGTTGGTAAGGGTAAATCTGTTATCGATACTGATGCCCCTGTGTCCACTAACATATTGCATTGCCGTTCCCCTAACAATGCCGTTGTGTACATCCGCGGGTCACCAGCGCTGGCAGTGGAGCCCGCTGCCACATTTTTTTCTGCCCTAAGAGGCGCTGTTATGCCTCTTTGATCTGATCAACAGTCAGACTGGTTGCTGATGGGGTGAGTGACTGGGTGTCTGCCGTGACCTTCGTCTGGGTTTTTCCCTTCCCTTTTGGACACTGTTTCCAGTCATGTTCTGATAGGCCACAGCTGTAGCATATCAACTCCTTCACTGTCTTATACCTGGTACGGCAGTCCTTTGCTAGGTGCCCTGGCTGCCAGCAAGCAAAACAAACTCTCCGGGACATCACAGCGGCTGCATCCACTAGACCCACTTTACAATTTCTCTTGCCTTTTCTTTGGTCTATCTCACTGGGCCATGAAACTATCTCAGAGTAGTTGGACTCCACCGTTATGCCTAAATCTAAAACTTCCTGGTGGGCTGAGCTCAGGCCTTCCTTTAGCATTTTCAGGAAGACTTGGTCATCCCTCCCTGGGTTATCCAACCCGCAATACTCTCGTATACTCAGTATTTACATCCATGGCTGTCTCGTCAGCCCTCTGGGTCACTGCTATTATCGTTCTCCAGCTACTCTCCCATCCCCCCAGTGGCTGCCTCACTTCCCCTTTAAAAGAGCGATATCTTTCCTCATTGTTGGCGCTCCCGGTAGTTGCTCATGTACCGTCCCGCACCCCCTGGGCCATCCTGTCCCACATATTCCTCGGGAACTTCACTTTTACCAATGCGTGTATATCTTTAGGGTGCATCTGGTGAATTTCAACCATTTCCTCGAGCTTGCGCCATAATTCTGAATTCACACATGCGACTTTAAGTGAGGGCAACTCAGACAAGATGCTCTGTTTCTCCCCGGGGGTGAAGGTCTTATGAATACTGTAGTCGTAATCAAGGTCAAGGGCTGGCTCGGATCATCAGGGTTCTCAACCTGACGTTGCCTGACCTCAATAGGTGCCATTCTGGTAGATCTATCTGGGTAAAACCTCTCCCTGAGATATCTCCACACTAATTCGCACACTACGCAAAATATCAAAGACGGGTAGCAGTTAAACAGTACATACTTAAAACCGCAGAGTATGTATTCCACAATCTGCCACTTTTGAGTACTGTACCCGAACTCATGATGCCTACTGTATTCCCTTGCATCATACTTGCAAACGCGTACACTAAAATGCAACTCCCCGAAAGAGTATACACGCCCCTATTCCGGCGTCCCGAACTATACTGTCGGTTATCACCTTTTGCAACTGGTCGCTCCATCTCACCAAGTTAACCAAGTTAACATGCAAAGTTTCCTCACTTACATAAACACACGTGCACACGCACGCACTACTTTTACATCTACCAGTTCAGCTCTCCGCGTTCGTGATACCTCGTGTACCCGTGTACCATCGACCCAACAGATCCAAGTGTGAGTGTTATTCTGGAAAAATACAAACCAATTTAGACTGCTAGGAACGCTGGCCACAAGACGGGTCACGAAATACCCCACTCCTGACACCAAATGCTGTCGCGTGGGTGAAATCACCAGAGAGACAGAGCCACTGGTAGACACAAAGCAGCTTCTTTATTGGACATGACAAGGTAAAGCAGGAATCATACGGACGGAGACACTTTCGGTGGAAAGGTCTGCTAGCCCAATGTGGGCTCGATATTCATATGCTAAGCACAAATTGCTATTTACAAAGTTATAGACAATGCATAGACAATACTTTCTTTTGAAGCTACATACAAAGCATCACACCTTCTGACTTCATCCTTTCCTCCCGAAGCCAGCATTTCTGAGTTTGGTACTCACAGCCTTTAGGAGTGCAAGTTTAATCCACAATACATTTATTTGGTATTTTACGTGCTAACATAGAGGACAATTAATATTTATAAAGTATAGATAAGGCTGTCTTCGAAACTACCTGTAATCTTCACACTTCCATCCGCACTGTCTGGCTAGTATCCCGATATTCACAGCTTTTAGGAAATGCATTGTTGTGAACTCAATCCACAGTACTTTGTCAAACAGAAGACTGGTGGCCAGAGTCACTTACGTGTCAATGAATCGTCTACCCAAAAACTCACTCTAACAGGGTGGATGGCCAGACACTGTCCCCAGGCTGGAATAGACTGGCTGGGCACCGATGGTGGTTGGCCTGGTGGTAGTACACACAGTTGGCAGCTAGGATGAAGTCCTTGGCAATGTGGGACCACGGGTGTCAAGGGACCGGTAGGGGCCTCAGGAGCTCAGAGGACTGTTGGTTTGAGGAATCGGACTGGCACCTTGAGGGCAGGCTGAGACAAACTGACATACATCTGCGATCATGGTGGGCGGCCAAAAAATCCAGTGGCTGTCATGCTCCAGTAACTTAAACCAATGGGACTGCAAGTTAGAGAAGTGCCAGTTCCACACCCCTGTCACTTCCTTCCTGGGTTACGTCCTTTCAACCCAAGTCATAACCATGGACCTAGAGAAAGGGCATGCTTTCTCTGGGTCCATGGTTACACTTTGGGTTGAGAAGTGTGATTTGCTAGAGACTGGTCCCTGGTGACTGTCAGGAGAGGGAAAGGGAATAGGCAGCCAGTGCAGAGTACCCCGTGGCTGTTCCCCTCAATAATAAGCATACTGCTCTGGGTACTGTTGGGGAGGGTCGGGGGTGACCTGCTGGGGAAGCTGCAGCGACCACGTCTCTGGCACTGAGTCTGGCTCTGTGGCCCAGAAGGGAGGAAGAAGAAGGGGAAGAAAGGGAAGAAGAAGAAGACTGCAGTAGTGATAGGGTGTTCCATAATTAGAGGAGCAGAAAGTAGATTTTGTCAACGTGAAAGAGACTCCCAGCTGGTATGTTGCCTCCCCAGATGCCAGGGTCAGAGAAGTCTCGGCCCAGGTCCATAGCATTCTGAAGGGGGAGTGTGAACAGCCAGAAGTCATACTGCTACCAATGACATGGGTAGGGAAAGAGAGGAGGTCCTGAAGAAAGAATATAGGGAGTTAGCCATAAAGCTGAAAATCATGACCTCCGGGTAGTAATCTCTGGATTGCCGCCCGTGTCACATGCTAGTGAATATAGGAATGGGATGATTCGGCAGATGAATACATGGCTGAAGAATTAGAGCAGGGGGCATGGTTTCTGATTTGTGGATATTTGCGATCTCTTCTAGAGAAGGCATGAACCGTACAAAATGGACTTGCCTTTACAGATCACTTACGGCATATGTAGTTACTAACCAGCTGTTGAGGAGGGTTTAAGCTTATTAGGCAGGAGGATAGGAACTGGAGTGATGGGGCCGAGAATGGGGCAGTTAGTATACAAATAGATGTAGTGTGGAGTGAGACTGAGGAGGGAAAGGCAGATGACAGGACAACATTGCAGACAGTAGGATGGGTTTAAGTGTAACAGGGGGCCAAAATCAAAAAAGGGTGATGAATTTAGGACTGAAGGTGGGACCTGCAATGCTGGCCAGAAACTTTATAGGAAATAGTTTCTGAAGCTATATTTATTCAACATTTTGTACCACTTGTCTCTGAACATTCACCTCTTGGGCAGGCTCCTTCCGCTGTCTTTGAGGTTGTGTTTGGAGGGATTTTTGGCATTCTCTAGAATGAGGACACCATTCCTTTCCATTCCCTTAAGCGCGCTTCCTTTTCCAACCGCAGCTCTCTAAAGTTGTTGAGCCTGCTTCCTGCTCTAAGCTGTGTTACAGTTCAGTTAGTGCTAATATTTGTATAGAGTTTCCATGCCGCCAATATCTGATCAAATGATCATGGGCTAAATATATATTATGATATCTATTTATCAAATTCTCAGCCTATCAGGAAGGGTAAGATGAAGGAACACATACCAATCCTCAGAGGGATCTGAAGTGGAGAGAGTGAGCAGCTTCAAGTTCCGGGGAGTCAAGATCCATGCAGTTATAAAGAAGGCAAGACAGTGGCTATAATTTATTAGGAGTTTGAAGAGGTTTGGCATGTCCACAAATACACTCAAACATTTCTAAGGTTGTACTGTGGAGAGCATTCCCACAGGCTGCATCACTGTCTGGTATGGAAGGGCTACTGCACAGGACTGAAAGAAGCTGCAGAGGGTTGTAAATATAGTCAGCTCCATCTTGGGTACTAGCCTACAATGTACCCAGGACATCTTCAAGGAGCGGTGTCTCAGAAAGGCAGTGTCCATTATTAAGGACCTCCAGCATCTAAAGCATGCCCGTTTCTCACTGTTACCATCGGTTAGGAGATACAGGAGCCTGAAGGCACACACTCAGCGATTCAGAAACAGCTTCTTCCCCTCTGCCATCCGATTACTAAATGGACATTGAATCTTTGGATATTACCTCACTTTTTTAAAAATGTATGGGTTTTCTGTTTTTGCTCATTTTTTAAATTTATTCAATATATGTAATTGATTTACTTCTTTATTTATTATTATTTTTATTTTATTTTTTTCTCTCTGCTAGATTATGTATTGCATTGAACTGCTGCTGCTAGGTTAACAAATTTCACGTCACATGCCGGTGATAATAAACCTGATTCTGATTCAATATTTTTCTTGATGCATTATTTTAGAGTTATTGTCAGTAGTTCAATTACATCCAGTACAATAGGCCATTACAAAGAAATGGCAGCATTTCTACTTCATTAGAAGTTTGCAAATATTTGGCATGTCATCTAAAAGTTTGACAAACTTCTATAGATGTGTGGTGAGCAGTATCTGGTTGCATCACAGTCTGGCATGGAAACAAAAAATATCCTTGAATGAAAAAAGAACCCTCAAAATGTAATGGATACATCCCAGTCCATTAGATAAACCCCCCCCCCCCCCGCCCCACCACCACCACCACTATTGAGCACAAATACATGAAACACTGTTGCAGGAAAGAAGCATCCATCAATAAAGATCCCTACCACCCAGTCCATGCTATCTTCATCTGCTTACTGCTGCCATCAGAAAGAAGGTGCAAGAGCTCAGATCTCATACCACCAGGTTCGGGAACAGTTATTACCCCACAGCCGTCAGGCTCTTGAACCAAAGGGGATAACTTCACTCAACTTCACTTGACCCATCAGTGAACAGTCTCCACAAACTATGGACTCATTTTCAAGCAGTCTTCACCTCATATTCTCTATATTTATTGCTTACTTATTTATTATTATTTTGTTTTTTTTTTCTTTTTATATTTGGAGCTTGTTATCTTTTGCACATTTGTTGTTTGTCCTGTGTGTGAATTTTCATTGATTCTATTGTGTTTCTTTGTATTTACTGTAATGCCTGCAGAAAATGAACCTCAAGCTTGTAGATGGTGACATAAGTATAGTTTGATGTTAAATTTACCTTGAACGTTGAACTTTGATTTACTTTGAACTAATTTTCTAGTTATTATTACTTTGCCAAATAGGTAACGTCAGTCTAATTATTAAATTAATAAATTATTGTTGTCTGTATGTTTAACTTCTTGCATACTAATTCTTGCTATGTGGGGGTGTAGATTGCTTCATTATCTGAGAAATTCATGCAATCGTCAGTGAACAGGCCCATTATAATGTCATGATGGAATCGCTTGATGATGTAACTGAAGATAACTGGGAGATCTGGGCAGTGATACCCCATGGCTCATATGATTTATTTCAAACCACCAAAACCATCTTTCTTTATGCTTGATATAACTGTGGCCAGTGTAATATTTTCCCGTTGGTCCTACTGTTCGTAATTTTGATGTGTTTAGTGATATCAGTAAACTGGCAGACTGTAAATTGTGATGGTGGAGACCGGAAAGGTCAGATCATTGGGAACTCTGCTGAAAATGGTCTTCTCCACTGGCATTTCTGATGTTCCTACACCCACATCCTCTCACTCAAACAGTAGGCAAGTGACGGGGCTGGGGATCTGTTAAAATTATGAGACTTATTTTGCAGTACGCAAAAGCCAAGAACCTTACATCACTCAGACAGGTTATATTTTCACAAGCTTTTATGCGATCTATCATAATTTGTCGTATGATGTTAATCAGGCATTTAATATTAATTACAAGACCGCTAGGATGTATGAATATATAATTACCTTAATGTATCATTTCAGTTATATTAATTTAGTCTCGACGGAAAGCAGCAATTGAAACAGATGTTTTAGTCAAATAAAACGGTTAATTAACTTCTAATTCCCTGATTTTAGACGAATCTACTTGTCCACTGTCCAGTCTCCTGTTATCTTTCCCACTGAGCGTCGTACGAAGATTTTGCTGTGATATAGTCTCCGCGTTGCCTGTCAGTTCACTTGTGTAACCAGTCCTTACCCACAGTCCACAAATCCAGACCAATCTCCAATATACCGGGAGTGGTTTCGGACACCCAAGAATGTGCAAGACCTGACGCAGCCCGAGCGTCATTTAAGGACGGCACCAAATCACAGCCTGCCAGGGATATAACTGCTTGGCGAAAGCGGTTCAATTTCAAGGAATAACCTGCCTTGAAAATCCAAGGAGATGGACGAGAGGACGTCGTGGTTCGCTGCGAATAATTCAGCGACCTTTGCAAACCCAACGTCTGGCAGAGGAGATTACCTTCAAACGAAAAGAAATCCTCGTCGGGGATACTACACGCAGTATGGACACAGTTCCTCGTAAGTATCCGAACACGTGCGAATTTCAGCACGGATTAGATATAATAGAACATTTTCTTCACCAATTTCCAAGACTAAATTGGTTACCCGTTAAAATGTAAGAGTTTAAAAAGACTCGAAAAGACTTTGAAAAATTGTTAAGCCGTAGTTCCGGACTATGTGTTTTTGTGAATATCTCACTGATGTTATATTCGTATGCTAACTCCAACATATTAACAGATTAACTCCAACAGATATTTGGTCTCTGTTACCTCGATGGATTAGTTGCATTTTGTCAGGCGCTTTGAGACAGAGAACAGAATCAACCTAGTTTTAGTGATCCCTTGGGTAATCTTGCCAACAGTAACTAACTGCGACCGACGTTGGCACTTCTGAAACTTCCATAATAAACTTATTTGTAACTGCTTGCCAGAATCACTGAGGGAGCAGGGGTGTTGTAGCTCCTGAATGTGTTGCAGAGATATGCAAGATCTGTCCGTGCTGTCTCTGAGAATGAAAGTAAGAGCGATGTCTGGAGTTGGATGCGCACAGTTAAGCTTAGAAACCCTGAACTGCTATCAGTGAAATTTAACTTCTCAATAAACTGTATTTTGTTGGCTCTCCCACCAACAGTTTCTACAGCAATCGCTACTGAAGTGCGAATTTAAACTAATCAGTAAGAAGCATAATTTAGCAGTAACAATTTAAGGATTACCGTCACGTGTGCAGTTGTCCGCTGAAGTCCGCATTGTAGTTCCTTTCGGCACTTTGCGCCTCTGCTAACATGTAGTGTGCTATATTTCTCCAGCATAATCTGCAGAATCCACGATCTGATGCGACCCCTGCCTCTGTTCTTGCTGTGAAATAAATCTGAATATGTTTACATCCTCTAAACGAAGCGAGGGTAATCTTTAAATGGTATGATAAGCCAGAACTAAAACCGAAACCTTTGTTGCTGCACATTACAAATTTGATATATAGATTGTAATTCCCTCAGAAAAATATTTCAATCTACAATGGACCCTTAATTGTTTTTAAATATCATTTTAAATGAGTAATTATGACAGTTCGGCTTTAGCTAATAAAGTACAACTAAATATTTAACCTGTTATTACGCTATAATTTCCAATGACGAATCTCGCTGACAGTGCCGAAATAATTCGAAAACAAGATGAGGAAAATAATAGTTTGTAGTTAATATAGAGAAGATTCTTGGAAACCGCACAAATTTGTGACACAGGAGCCAATTTCTCTCGTGATGTTGGTCCGTGTTGGTTCAAACACTATTCAGACAGTTCTTATTCATTTTTTCTTAATTCCAGTTCTTCTTCCTTTTATTTGTTTAATTATGTGCCTGGTTTGCATTTGAATTCCCCATTTCGAATTTCTTCTTTCTTCTCAGTCCTCCGTCCTTATCCAATCACATTGATAGTTTTCACACCACTGCGATCTGATTGGTTAAAGGGATGATTAGCAGCTCTCTCTGTTTACCCATGCATCCCAGAGCCCAGATCTAGTTTTGACATTTTCAGCTTGCAACCAAACAGCTCTGCTTGCTAAAAGTCAAGAATCCAATTATGGAAAGGAAAACCTAATAACAGACAGAAGTAAATAATGTGCTGCAGCAAATCATGGCACATTGTGACTGATTCTTTTATACGTTCTTAAATGTTTCATGTATACAGATCTGTTAAAATTACCAAATAAAGTACATATGAAATCTTATTAATTTTCTAATTCTGAACAGACTGTGATTGATATGTTATGTAGAAAATAGTTAAAGCTGTAATCTTTAGATTAGTTTTCCAAATTTCATGTAGCAAAGTTGGATTAATTTTCTAGCTCTCTACCCACCTCTTGTAAACTGAATTTATCTTGTTTTAAACTACCAACACTTAACTCTAGTAGGCATGATTACACTTGAGAAACATTGGACTGTATTTCAGTTAGCAATAAAGTGGCATCAAGGGAAACTCGTCACAAAGACCATGCAGTCACTGGAGTACATTTCCCAATGGTAATTTCATTCTTGTGTCAAACTTCGATCATTGGCATCTAGCAGTAGCAATGTTAGCAAGACAAATTGAACAACAAATCATATTCCAAACAAGAAAATGCTAATTTCTGAACTTTAGCTTATAAACCTTAAAATCTTTTAATAGAAGTCAAAATAGAGTTTTGGTCATAGTCTTGAAATCAAGGTCAAAGTTGAAATATTAAAAAATGTTATTTAAAAATAACCTAAAAGAATTATTCTGGGGCATTTGGATTTGCGTGTAAAATTAGATTTTGAATACTCAAATCATTTACCAGTATGCATCACTTAAGATGCTATTTTAGAAAGTCAGTTACAGCTCATTCAATGAGGCCTTAGATTTTAAAATGTTTTACAACAATCTGCAAAATATCGATGTGTTTATTAGTTTGGTGCTTTTGAAAAGGTTTCTGTCTGCAAGGACTTCACCAAAATGCCATTGCCAGCTTGTTTCTGCATTTGCACATTTAACTATGCCTGCACAAGCTCCAGAACACACTATCATTTTTACAGTGAATATTAACAGCATCACTGTCATGGAAGCTGCAAAATCCAGACTCTGCTTGACAAAAAAAATCTCTCAAACACTTCTGAAATGGTATGCTTAGGAACATACGATAGAGTGCATAAAACTGTTAACCAATGTATTAGAATAACATATAAGAACAAATCATGTTTTATACTAATAATCTAAGGACAACAGATTCTTCCTTCTAAGTTTCACAGTTTGTCCAATTAACAATGAATTAAAAAATTGTCTTGTGTTGCATATGTCCATTTGAATAAATATTTGGTTGGTAATCAAGTTATACTTAAAGTTGTAGATACATTTACAAAGTCAGAGGTAATCAAACATTCTTTGTGACACTGGTTGCTGTGTACACTACTAATATATTGTTCCTCATGATCTATTGTTTCCAGCTTAATGACTTTGAAATAGTTTGTGTTTTAAACAAGCCTTAGGTAAAAGGATTATATATTTCTAGCCAAATACAAATTTTCATGTTCCATGTACTGGTACAAGATCACTTATAACTGTTATTTATCATAATTATTCCACTTACTGGCCTTTGTACAGTATATTGATATGATTTTGAAGACATTTAACTGTATCATCTTTATTATTCTGTGCTTAAAATGTTATTATTGATCTACATTATCCTTATCTTTACTCCAGACTCAAATACTGTTGAAGAGAACCAGCTTTTTGAACAATGAAGATTGTCATGTGATGCTGTCAGTGTGCTTGTCATGTTAGAGATGTCTTAATAATGTGTACTGTTTTGTCACACTTCACTGCACATCAATCTGCAGTAATGGGTAATCTGACTGAAAAATACATATTCCTACAATTCAAAAGGAAATTACTGTAGATGCTAGAAATTTGAATTACAGGTGGAAATGCTGGAGAAAAAGAAGTTAAAAGATCAGACAGTGTCAGTGAGAATGAAACAGCAGCATATTAGGTTGATGATCCTTCATCACAACTGGGAAACGTATGTAGTTTAATGTTGCAGATGTAGGGAAGAAGAGAACAAAAGGGGCTTGCCTATGATAGTTTGTTGATCAGGAGAGACTGTGATGCAAACTGTGTTGGCCTAAGCCCAACATTGTCATCATTTCGGCTGACAGGGATGATGCTATTGGCATTTGGCAAAGCTAACCTCTATATTGTAGACACTGAATGCCATCACTCTGACACCTGCACACTCCTCTCTACAGAACGTATCCCCATGATTATCTTCCATGCACTTGCTGAACCAATTTCATCTGGAGATATTCTTTCTGCCGCCTCCAATCACATGGTCCCCCAACCCTTGCTCATTCCTTTCCTACCTACTCCTGTAAGCCACAATTAGGCTTTCCAGGTAGCACCACCTTTTATGCCAGGAATAATTTCTACCACTGTTATTATTCTTAACCTCTTCAACCTGACTATAGATCAACAATGCTTCTGATGCTGTCCATCACTTTTTTATATATGTTTTTCTGGTTCCAGCTGGTTCATTTTACCCATGGATAGCCAATCCCTCTACCTCTTCAATCTATATGATGATGGCTGAGGGCCCTCCATTTCCTTCTGCAACAAAGGTCCAACTGTTCCCATTCCACCATCACTTTGGCAGAAATTGTTCTCACGTAGAACAACCCGTTAACCTTACTCATTTCCTCCAGGTCAGTGCTATACCCCCATTCAACTTGGAAGGGTGAGTCTGAGTTTCCAGTTGCCCTGCACTTTAGTTCCCTATCTCTTTCCCACTCTAGACTCTTTGCCTTGGTCTGTTACACCATTCCAATGAGCTTTAGCCTAAATCCAAGGAACAGAAATCCTTTATCCTCAGCAATCAACAGGGAATTCAGTAACTTCAGGTGATCAGCCATTCCTGTTCTATAATCTCACTTTTCCACTGTTCACTTTTTTTTCTCTGTCCTCTTGTGGTATTTCAGAATGTCCCTATTTCTACCCTCCTTCAGCCAGCACCACTAATTGTGTCACAGGATTGCTACCCAATCACAGACCTTATTATCCTCCCTTCCTTTCCACAGTACCTCCAACCTTGCTATGTTTCTGACTTTTTCCAATTCTGATGAACAGTCATTAAGCTGAAATGCGAACTCTTCCTTTCTCTGCATGTGCTGCCTGACATGTTGAGCATTTACAGCAGGGCTTGCTGATCTTTTTTATGCCATGGACCAATACCATTAAGCAAGGGGTCCATGTACCCCTGTTTGGGAACCCCATATTTACAGCCTTTTCTGTTTTCATAAGTTTGGTAATCTCCGCTAACAGTTTTTTTTAAAAAGAAGCGAGGAAAGAAGCTATAAAATAGGCTTGTGTTAGCTTTGTATCTCGCAAAGAGAAAACAAATCTTAAAATTGAATCTACTTGAAATAACCATAAATCTCATTGTAAATTGCTTATCAAAATGTCCACATCTCCATTTTTTCCCAGGATTTAATCTCATCAATGGTATGCATTAAAGAATAAAAAAAAAGTCCCATGCATTTTCTTCTAATATCTCTGCCAAAGGAGCAGAGATCACATCAGTCATATCCTGAGACTGAAACTGCTGGAATCGCTTGCTCTTTAAGGAAAGTGTACCAGGAATGTTTGATTGGCACCTTGTTTATTATTCCTTCCCCTTCACGTGCTTCGAGTTTTAAAATTTTCCCAACTGGAGTAAACTTGTTCCCATTTCCTAAATGCATAGTCATCTTTTCTCATTGGTTCAGAGCCTCAGCCCCATGTTGGGAATCACCTGGATGTTCCCATGGAAATAAGTAAAACACGGCACCTTCTATGCTGATTGCTTTTGGCAGATCTTGTGATGGCCTAGCAGGCTTATTGTGGAGTCCATGGGAGCATATGTTGTACTGTAGAAGCAGAATTAGGCCATTTCACCCATGAGTCTGCTCTGATATTCGATCATGTCTGTTTGTTTTTCAACCCTATTCTTCAGCCTTAACCCCTTTACCAATCCAGAACCTATCACTCTCTGCCTTAAATACACCCAGTGACTTGATCTGTGCAGCCCTACACGGAAATGAATTCCACAGGTTCACCAGCTGTTGAAGAAGTTCCTCCTCATCATAGTTTTAAAGAGACAGCCTTTTATTCCGAGGCTGTGCTCTTGGATCCTAGACTCTCCTACTCATGGAAACACCCTCTCCATGTCCAAGTCATCCAGGCCCAAGTCCAGCAGGGTGGCACAATCTTCTGCTGGCACAGGGGCAGCTAGTCAGCAAGATTTGGAGTAATGGATGTTATGCCTCATTTTCTTTGGCCTCCTTTCTCCTATTGATTATTTTCAGTTGTCGTCCGGCTCGTAATCAGGTTTGTTTGGTACACCCATTGTTTCTGATTGCTCTTGCCTCATTGAACTCATTTCTTCTTAATGGGATTCCATCCTTGTTGCTTCTCACTTACATCCAGGAGACTGCTCATTCCCTTCACTATAATAATAACTTACAGTTTCCTGTTCCCAGCCGGCTCATGTTTACCCTAAACATTTAGTCCCAATATAATTCCACCCCTCCCTATAGAGCTCTCTAACCCCAGAGCAGTTTCCTACTCCAACATTCCAATCCACTTGGCAGAACTTGTTCTCAGCAACCTCTCTTTCAATTTCTCTTGCTTTCTTCTGTCACGTACCCCGTGACGGGTTAAGGAACCATCAGAAATGGAAAACACTTTGGAATCCAGTATTGCTGTTAGCTAATGGTATTTATTAGCAACTATGCAATACAGTAATGTAAATGCAGATACATCAAACAGATTAGCAATGATTTTTTTATTTATGTGTGTGGAAATATATGAAAACCAAGCTTCTTCACGTCTAGCGGTAAATAGATAGTCTTACGATGATGTGTAAAATTCAGTTCAGTTCGTGGTATTTAGTTGAGTAGTGATGGAGAGAGAGAGAAGGAGAGATTTGAGTCTTCAGGTGAGCTGACGCCTTTGATCTTCCTGTTGTCCTCCGAAATCCTTTAGAAGTCACCAACTGTGACCACAACAAAGGGGACTGTTTATCTGTGGTGGAATTATCAACCCAGGCGAGAGTTGGACACACTCTTTTCACACTGCGAGAGCCACTGATCGATCTGCCTGATCGATTCTACAAAACCCACCTTTTCTGTGGGCACAACAAAGCTCATTCAGTGTCCAAAACCATGTGTCTGTAGGTCTAGCAGCTGACCCTCTATTTATCTCACCATGTTGAATACCAGCTGTCCATCAAGTAGCTCCTCCCTTCTCTCTCTGTAAGAACTTGGAAGCTGCCAGTGTCCTTGCAGAAGTGTAAACATGCTGCAGAGAAACCATAACATCGATGTCCATCAAATAGCTCCACCTCTCTCTCTTTCCATGGCAACCCAAAAGCTGACAGCAGTAGTCAGTGTCCTTGCAAAAATGTAAACACGAGCTAAAAGACAGACTCTGCCCCTCTTTCTCTCAGCAGAAATCCAAAAGTTAGTCTCAGTTCTTTCTTGTGCCTTAAAATGACAGTCCACAGCAAAAAGAACCCCAGGGGTACATAATACTTCAGACTAAGGATGCGGCTGTAGGCACTCGGTGTGTATACGCTATGCCTGTCTTTTAGCTTGTGTGGAACAGTCCCTCCTGCATAGCTAGAACCACTATCCACAGAATAAATACAGTCCACAAAAGTATAGATGGGTATCTAATCTGCACTGTAGGGACCTTGAGCTCATCATGCAGTAGACTGAGATTTCAGATTGCATGAAGGACAAAGCTGGGAGAGTACAGGCACATGTGAAGGATAGATCAGTTGGACGGGTCTCTTCAAGAACCAAAGTGCAGTGAGTTTTATACCTTCTTAGAGACAGTGATATTACATGGCAGGTAACTGACAGCCTAGCAGATATGTACAGTGCATGACCACTGCTGGTGAGGCCACTTAGCTATTCCGGGACCTCCCATTGCCTTGTGTATAAGTTTCTGACAGGGACTGCTCTTGCTCTCTATGTTTCAAAAGTGCCAAGTAACTTCTAAAATGTATAGCAGCCCAAATAACTCTGTCGCTCTGCTCCAGCTGGTGTGTTCCGTGTCTCTCTATTTCACCTGTATTTTTTATTTTCCCTTATCCTGATCTTATCCATGTGTCATAACTTTGAATTTTAAAGGATCTCTCAAAGTGTGATTGGATTTCTATTTTAAAAGATTACAAAGCCCTTTGCCTCCTCTGTCTTGATGTGGCCTGTTAAATTCCCTACGTATCTGGCTAATTCCCAGAATGCCTCCTGGTCATTTGTTCTGTCATAATATTGAACATGCTTGTCTCCATGTACATTCAAAGTTCAAAATAAATTTTATCATCAAAGTACATATATGGCACCATATACAGCCCTAAGATTCCTTTTCCTGTGGGCATACTCAGCAAATAGCTAAAGTAATGACTATAACAGGAAGAATGAAAGATCAGCTAGAGTGCAGGAAACAACAAACTGTGCAATTGCAAATATAAATCAATAACAAGAGCATGAGATAACAAGATAAAGTCCTTAAAGTGAAATAACTGGTTGTGGGAGCGTCTCAGTGTGAGTGTAGTTATCCCCTTTTATTCAAGAACATGATAGTTGAGGGGTAGTGACTGTTCTTGAATCTGGTGGTGCGAGTTCTGAGGCTCTTGTATCTTCTACATGCTGGCAACGGTTAGAAGAGAGCATGGCCTGGGTGCTGAGGATCTCTGAATGCTGCTTTCCTCTGACAGTATTTCATGTACTGCCGACGTGCTCAAAGGTTGGAAGGGCTTCATCCCTGATGATTGTAGGATTTTCCATTCAAAGGCATTGGTGTTTCCATATCAGGCTATGATGCAGCCAGGCAATACATCCTCCACTACACATCTATAGAAGTTTGTCAAAGTTTTAGATGTCATGCTGAATCTCTACTGACTCCTAAGGAAGAAGAAGCATGTCGAGCTTTCTTCACAATTGCACTTGCCTGCTGGGCCCAGGGCAGATCCCCTGAAACAGTAACACAAGAAATTGTTGCGATGACACCACTCAGCCAATTTTTCAATGTCCTTCCTGTGTGCAAGTTGAGAAACTAGTCATTCATGGTTTATTTGCCACATACTAAGTGGTTGTCTGATGTATAAATGTATTACGGTTAGTTCAAGAGCAGTTTATTTCACATAATTTACGGCAACAATAGATACATGCTGACTTAACAAAGGTGGCTTTCAAAATCATGAGTCTACACTATGTATTCAATCCCAATCATGGACTGTAAGGAACAAAAAAAAAGTAGTTCTGTGAAATAGAATTGACATTCAATGGAGTTGGTATGTAATTTATAATTGTGAAACATTTTGGGATGTTTCTCTATTCTGAGAGTGCTAAGCTGTTGGCTTTTGTGGGTGGAGGCCACCAATTTTATTTAGTCTGTGATATCAAGAAACAACACAGAACACAGGATAGTGAAAAAGGTTGTTGAACCAGAAAACAACATAGCTTTAGTACTGCAAACATGAGGAATTCTGCAGATGCTGGAAATTCAAGCAACACACATCAAAGTTGCTGGTGAACACAGCAGGCCAGGCAGCATCTCTAGGAAGAGGTACAGTCGATGTTTCGGGCCGAGTCCTGACGAAGGGACTTGGCCCGAAACGTCGACTGTACCTCTTCCTAGAGATGCTGCCTGGCCTGCTGCGTTCACTGGCAACTTTGATGTGTGTTGCATAGCTTTAGTACTGATGTTTTGGTTTCTAGAACCTTGAACTAATTTGTTAAAGGATGAGTAAAAAAGTTATAGAAATGGCATGTTTTTTCACTCTGTAAAACACCTGGGTATGTTTTTCTGTTCTGAGGTTGATCTGCAAATGCAAGTCAATGTTGTTCTAATTCTGCTTTCTTTTGGTTCAGTTATATTACCACTTTCACCTGCTGGATTCAATTACTCCATTAAATCAGAATTCTACGTGTGTATAGAAGACTTGAACCATTGGTGTGTCTTGCTTCCTTAGATTGAGCTCAGTATTGGACTGTTAAAACAGTGGATTTCAAAGTCTGTCTCATCATTATCATGCTTTGCATGTTGCATAAAAATTGAAAATGAAAGAAACAATGAGTCAGGAAGATTCGCAGTTGATGAGGAAGTATCTAATGGAGAGTAGACGAGGTGATCATAACATAGGTTATTAAGTTCCTACATTAGAAATTCAGAGGCCTGGATGAACCTTCCAAAGAAACAAGTTCAAATTTCACCACGGATGGGGAAGTTAGATTCAGGGGTTGGAATGCCTACTGCTGTTGACCTAAGCACCAAATTTGGGCGCTGTCGAAATTGAAAGAGATGTCCAACAGTCTAGCCAAGTTACAGCCTGGCGTAGTTGTACCTCATAAATTGTATCTTGGAGAAAATGTATTAGCCTCCTCCATCTGAAACCATGGGTGCATCCTGTCCCAATGTCTGCTTGTATTCATCAGAAGTTGTGGCACACTGGTGTATAGACAGGGTTTCTCAGCCTTGGCTTTGGACTCCATTTAGGCTCAAGGCAAAAGATCAAACATAGTATCCAAACCTCCACAGTGCTCTTCCATGCTGAACAACACATGGAAGAAGCATTGGAAAGCATTCAGAAACACAGGATATACTCTTGGGGGAGGGTTTAAAACCCTCTGTTTGGAGATATCATCAACCTATGGCAGAAAGTGTCTGAATAAATGAAGGATAATTTACATGACTTTATTCTGCTCAATCAATCTGGTGCTGAGGGCATCTTTCCTTGTCAGCATTGGTAGAAATGAGCATTTCCAAATCCTTGTGGAGGTAGTCTCAACTTTATCCTAGGGCTCCCACCATCACTGGATGTGGCATTATAATCATGCTCACTGGGTTGATTCAACAATGAAAAATTGAGCTCCTATGAAATGCTGAGGGTCTTCAGTAACCAGGAAAATTTGAAGATGAGACACTAACCTGGTGAAGTTGCACTGCAGATCTATGTGTGTGAGACCATCATGAAGTAGACAGATCATGATGATTCCACAACCAACGGATCAGTTTGAAGCTCTTCAGTTCTGCTACATCAAGTTGTGAATGGTGCTGCGTAATTAAACTGCTAAGGGGAGTTAGCATCTTCGATAATAATGTGGCTCTGGTTAGAACATAGAATAATACAGCACAGTACAGGCCCTTTGGCCCACAATGTTGTACTGATCTTTTAACCTACTCATGATCAACCTGGCTCTTCTTTTCCCTGTAGCCTTCCATTTTTCTTTCATTCGTGTGCCTATTTAAAAGTCTTGGATGTATCTCATGTATCCGCCTCTAGCATCAACTCTGGCAGTGTCTTGCCACCCTTTGTGGGGGGAAAAGCGTGAACTAAGACAATTCCCCTCATACTTTCCTCCAATCATCTTAAAATTGTGCCCTTTTCCGATTAGCCATTTCCATTCTGGGGGGAAAAGATGCTGGCTATCCATTCAATCAATGCCTCAGTTTAGTGCTGAAGTCTGAAACGTTCACAACCATATTCATCTGGAAGTGTTGTGTAGATGGATTATTTCTCTCTGGAAGCCTGAATCAATATTATTAACTCCCTGTGATATCAAGAAAGAACTCAAGAAAGAGCACTAGAAAGAGTAAGGATGATGAAAATATCCTGACTATACTACTGAAAACTTGAATTCTAGAACTGGCTACACCGTTAACCAAGTTGTTCTAGTGCAGGTAGAAAATTGACATCCATCCACCAAAATGGGAAATTGACCCAGGTGTCCTATTCACAATAAGCATAAGAGATCCAATCTGACCAGTTACTGCTCATTTGGTCTACTCTCAATCATGAGTAAAGTGATGGAAGGGGTCAAGAAACATTTGTTTACAAGTGCATAGTTTGGTTTTTGGCTGGACCTCTTGATGCAGATATGATCACAGCTTTTGTCCACGTATGAACCAATGAGTGAATTCCAGAAGTGATTGTCTTGAGTTAAGCGTGACGTTAGGAGCCCTTTGGAAAACTGGGGTCACTGGGCATTGAGGGTAAGACATTTTAATGTTTGTACTCCTAACTTGCAAAGAAGTAGATGTTTGTGATTGTTGGAGGTCTATCAGCCCAGGGCCAGTCCAATAATTCAGGAATTCCTATCAACAATAACTCTCATCTTTGGTTGCTTCATCAATTCCCTTCCTTTCATGATAGTCTGAAGTGGGGATTTCTTTGATGATAATCAGTTCTATTTCCAATGCAACAAATGAGGCAGTCAAAGTTGACATGCAGCAAAACTTGCTGAGGTAGAAAACTTGTGGTACTTACAATAAGTACAAAATAATCAAATGTACTTGAGTTACAGAAATTTCAAAGGGCATCAGATTATGCCATTGTTAGGTAGATTGTCTTTGTAAATAGGTACACTTGAGTGAGTTTGAGCTGCTCTATTATTGCCCTTCATACAAGCAAAAAAGATGTAAATTTTGGTAAGGGTTATCAGGACAGATATTATGACTCATAATATTGAGGAACCCCAGCTTCCAGGACTTAATTGAACCCAGTCAAAGAAATACTATCCATCAGATTGATGTATTTTAGCTGTTTCTTTACCAATATGATCAGCCAACACAGTTATGTCTTCAGATTCATCAGGTATGTAAGTATAACACTCCTTGCCTATAACTGCATGTTTTCCTCTTAAGGAAAGATCTAATGCCATATGATTTTGAAGAGTCATCGGATACATGGCAACTATTTCTGTGACTGCTTTCCAAGGCAACAATGGTCTCATTGCTTACTCTTTCTAAAGCTGTGGCACCATTTTTGTTCTCTTTTATACTTCTTTTGAAGTGTATGGTATATATTGACATGCCGAAGAGCTAGAGGCATTAACAGCATCAGCAAATTCATGTGATACCCGCAAGCACAGATTATGACTCAGCTCAATTGCAACATTGTGAGTAGCAAAAATTAGTAGAGATATAACAACAGCAAGTAATATTGGAATAAACATCATAATATTCAGCATTTATCAACTCCATTCAAAGTCTTCTGACTGGTTAGTGATTTGCTCACTGTAGCCCAATGGTGTAGACACTGAGTCAGAGGTTACTAGTACATTAACCTCAGTGTTTGTTAACCTCAGTGTTTGTTGTCCTCTTTGACTACCACTTTAGTTTGCTTGCAGTAACTAGAGTGTATCCACTATTACTTGTATTTTCACCCTGCTGAGTTACTAATCAACAGCATTTGATAAGGACCTTCCCATGGGGCTGAGGGGGGGGGGGTTGGGTGGTGTGTGTGTGTGTGTGTGTGTGTGTGTGTGTGTGTGTGTGTGTGAGAAATCGGGACACACTCACCAGGAATCGGGGTGTATCCTCCTGTTGGATTGCTCCAAGTGGCAGATACCAAGCAGACAAGCAGACTGTACAGATTGGGTTAATTTCATACATTAGTTAACTAAACTGTCTGCCAAAATACGTACATCACCTCTCCGAGATCAGAGCTCCTTGCAGTGATATGATCACCCTGCTACTACCTTGAATGGACTAAATTTAGTTTTCTTGTTTGGGGGTTTCTCTGATGCTCCAGAGGACCATAGGAAGAGCTGAAAGCCATGGTACACTTTCTTCATGATCGTCAGGAAGATTGTCAGTCATTGTTTGATCCTATTCATTCGACTTCTCCTGATGACTCTGAATAACGTGGGCAGTCAAAAGGCCATTCAATGTTCATCAGTCAGCATAATTCCTAATAAAACACTTCCAGTGAAATGTGTTCTTTGGTCAGAGACAATGTGACATTACAGTCCCCATTGAGGAATGGAGTCATTGATCAGAGAATTTTCCGGTGTGTGGCTGCAGCTTTCCTTTCTGGAATAGCTTCCACCATCTTGAAATCTTGTCCACTATTACCAATATGTCCGAGTATCCTTGAAACTTTGGCAATATAATCCAGTTGTAGATGTTAAAATGGGCCAGGTGGGACAGGGTCATTTAATTGTAGCAGCTTTTCTGCTGCTCCAAGATCTGCTTTCTGGCGTGTTGTGCATATCTCAAATGATTGTTGACTTTGTGCCCTGAACTTTGGATTCCACCAGCAATAGGAGGACATGTAGATCATCTTATCCACTCTAATATGTCCTAGGGAGTGTACCTTCTGTATCAAATGAGGCAGCAACATAGTTGGAGCTACAAGTCCATGACTAGTGCCATGTCCATGCTCCATCACTGCATTGAGCCTGCATCACTTGAATATCTTGTATGTTCATCTGTGATACAGAGTTCAAATTTGTTTCCATAATTTCAGTTGTCTGGTTCACTGTACATCTTCTCAGAACCTCTTTTTAAAAATTTACTTAATTTACTCTTTATTTCTTTTGCCTCTTTCTGTGCTGCCTTTTTAGTTATTTCATCCGTGAATACATTTCCATGACTGTCCATTGTAATAGTTTTGGAGTGGCTTTTATATTTTAATACAACCATTTCTGATGGCAATTGTATAACAATCATGAGTTTCTTTATTAGTTAGCTATTTTTGATTGGGTTTCCTACAGCCGTAAGGAATCTCCTTTGCCACCATAGGTTTCCAATGTTGTTTAACTCCAAAAGCGTATTGAGAACCAGGGCAGGTATTAGCTGATCTTCCTTCTGCCACCTTACAGGCTTCAATCAGGGGCTTTTAGTTCTGCCTGTTGTGCATATGTATCAGGAGCCATGCTTCCTGATGCCTGCACCTCAGTTTCAGAAACAACTGGCCAACAGCCATTCAAATTCCCCCCTCAATTGTTGATGAGACATTGGTGTACAGAATCAGATCTGAATTCAATGGAGGCGTTTCTTTGTAATTATTTGCATTTTTATGGGATGTTGTTATCCTTGTCCAGCCATGATCATCATAGTCCTCCATGTTCAATAAGAATTCAGCATGCTTTTTCCCAATTAGCAAACTAACATACAAGCTTTTTTTTTCTTGTTATATCAAGGCAAGCAAGGGCTGTGATGAAGGACTTAGTCATTTCTTTTTCATTCAACAATACAATTTATTACATCCGAAATTGCTTGTTGAAACTGTGTCAACAGATCACAATCTCCTGACATTTGTAGCGCAGAGGAGTGAACTTGTTGTTGAGTTAGTTTCTGTTAGGCATCTTCCTTCCTATGTCAGCAACGTCTAGCCCAGCATCCTCTGTATATGTTTTAGGGGGTTGGTCTTGATGGTGCTGTGTTCAGACCAAAGTTGTTGCGATGTACATGATAAATTCCACTCCGACTTCTCCTGTAGGTTAATGAGTATTGGCTGTTGACTAGCAAGCAATGGTTATTGAACCATGGTCAGGGGCAGTTCATCAACAGGTAACTGACCCACCTGTAATGATCGATTTCAGATTTTGATATCTCATTCCACTTGTTTGGTTGCTTGCACTAGCTCACTGTATGGAACACCAATGTCACTCCAATTTGTTTATGTCAGCTTCACCATTTTGGCAAAAAATTATTTCAAGCCCTTCATAAAAGTTGTCTTCAGGGGACCACACTCATTTTCATCTACTCCCAGACTCTTAAGTAACTTAACCAAGCTGCCCTGTAGCATTTCATAAACACATGATTCTGCAGATTCTGGAACTGTGTGTGTTGTCCTGCAGCATTCCTCGTATTCAGAAACACACTCGGGTATCTTTTGCTTGCAATCAACCACTTTTCTCCAATCTGTCTGTATTAGGATCTGTTCTTCCATCCACCACTTAGTAACATCCCAACCACCCTGTATATTTGGTTTATCGTCTGCTTGTTTTGCTGAGAAGGTAACATGGCAGCCAAAATTTGGATGCCATCATATGGATGTAAAATGTACATGATCTTAATATGTTGAATCTCAGCCCAGGTCTTTAACCTTTTTTATGTTCTTTAGACCACTTAACAATCATTTCCATTTCAGATGGTTGATGAATTATCATCTGTCGTCTTCGATAGGTTTCAGCGTCAGTCTTCACTTCCTTGGTCTTTACTGGGGCAAGCTGTGACATGGCTGCCAATCCTAATTTTTCATCACTGTCATCCTCACTGGAGACACTAGATGTCACTGTAGAATCCATGTCATGTTCATCCTGTTATTCCGTCAGAGTTTGGATGGTGGTGCTGTCTTGGAGGACTGTTCAATGTAGGGGTGTTTCCCCATGGAAGAGTGTCACTGGCATGACTGCCCACTTGAGATCCCAGCGGGGTTTTTTGATATAGTTTCAGTTTATTTTGAAGCTCTATAACATGCAGTTTGATTTGATTACCCTAATCATGCTGTTTTTTTCACTTGTTCAATTAATGCAAAAATTTGCTCTTCACTTCGTTTTGTTACTGTCACTGCCATACTATCTTTGTAGTTTATCACAGTTTTCCCATTCCTTTTCCACTTGTTCAGTTAACATTTTCACTTGTTCTGTTAACTCAAATATGTGGTCTTTCAATTGAGCAAGTATTCTCTTTAACAGTGGCAAGACCACTGAAGTCCATCCATGTTTCCTCTCTTCCTCGGGCATTCTCTGGACTTTATCCCCTATGTTCTTAACAGACTCAATATTGATCCTATATTTCATCCAGGTTTTTTTCATTAATTTTATCAAATTGAAATATTTTATTCAGATAAGAACTCAAAAACTCAGGTATTTGTTCACATGCAACAACTGGAAACTGAGCTCTCCCTTTTTCTTAAGTAGATTTCCTGACTTTGGCCAATATCTCAATTTAATCTCGCATATTCATCCAACAGTCCATCATTCCTACAATCCTTATTGAAAAGCTACAGAACCTGGGCCTCTGTACCTCCCTCTACAACTCGATCCTTGACTGCCTAACCAGAAGATCACAGTCTGTGTGGATTGGAAATAACATCTTCATCTCACTGACAGTCAACACTGGTACACCACGGGTGTGTGCTTAGTCCACTGCTCTACTCTCTCTACACCCATGACTGTGTGGCTAGGCATAGCTCAAATACCATCTATAAATTTGCTGGTGATATAACCATTGTTGGCAGGATCTCAGATGGTGAAGAGAGGGGGTACAAGAGTGAGATACCAGTTAGATGAGTGGGGTCATAGAAACAACCTCGCACTCAATGTTAGTAAGACCAAAGAGCTGATTGTGGAGGTCAGAAAGGACAAAATGATAATACAATTACTGTAATTCAGTTTTTTCTATCTTTATCATGTATTGCTGCAAAATCAACAAATTTCACGACGTATGCTGGTGATATTGATTCTGATATCACTTAATTTGTAATACTTTTTATCACTTAAATCGCAATCAAAATATTGTTGGATTGCATCGGAATATTGTTGGATTGCAATCGGAATATTATTGGTTTACAGTCAGCAGGTTTTCCTCATTCGATTGAAATCTACAGATGTTTCATTAACACACTGGATTGCAATTGGAACATTTCTTGGGTACTCCACCAGGTGGTATGAAGTTAATTCGAGTACAATTTTAATCTTAGAGCAAACCTGACTTTTTAGAATAGCAAAGTTAAGTTTATCTTCACTCTTAGACTTCCATTCAGTGATGTATTAAAGCAATAACTAGTTTTCTTAGATGATTAGGAAAATAGGGAGGAAGGTCTTACCCTCTAATAAATACACATACTAAAACTTCCTATTCATCTGGGATTCTTCCAAGTCCTTAAATCTTACCAAACATCCTTCTGACTACGCCAAAATTGTTAGATCCTGATGCCTTCGTGATCTATAGTTCTTTGGAGGTCAAGAAAGAGGCATAAAACTGGTTGCTTATGATTGCTTGGTAAGTATTACAAGAACAAATAAGATGAAGGGAGAAGTATGAGGAGGGAAAAATTGGAAAGCCAATGAGGGGAAAGATAGGGAGCAAAGGTGGTATGATATAGAAGCACAAACAAGCGTAAGAAAGCAAAACGGCAGGGAAGATAATAATTATACATTCCAATCCCGCACCAATCTACTGAATGAAATGTGGGGCCAGCAAGTTTTTAAAACATAAAAAAATGAGACATGTCTTATTTTTGGAGGCTGTAATAGTTGAAATTATTCCTTAATTTCATTAGGATCGGATACTTGCTCTGGGCTTCCTGTTCCCTCTTATGTGACTGCTCTATGTGCCTGCAAATAATGGGTCTGCTCATTATTGCCAAATAAAACAGAGCCCTATCCATGACTCTGCCAGTACTGAAATGATTATTTTACTCAGTCATGCTATGTTGTGACTTTTAATATGTACATTATAGAAAGACTATTAGTGGTCTACTGTAATCAGACTGCACACTTACCTATCAGTGGGTGAAAATTGTGATTTCATGATATTGTTAAAGACAGAATCAGATTTATTACCCCTGGCTTGTGTAACTCTCGCTTCAGCTAGCGGCTTAATATAGGGGGTGATAGCCCCTGGCCCAGCCAAACTTAAGAAATCTCATTTGGATGGATGCTGCGCGATGTGTCCCCGGTTACAAATCGGTACCCCAAAATAACAAACGGTACACAATATGAGATTAAATGATTGAGCTTTATAATTCTTAATTTGACTATATGGTTAGTAAAGGAAACAAAAAAAAAGAAAAAGGGCCCATTCCCGTGAAACAGTCTAATGCACAAACGTTGGAGCTCACTGATAAGCCGGTCATTCACCATCGACCTCCTTCGATTGTCGCTGACCTTCAGACCCTCACTCCAAGTCCATTCCACCAGGCGGTTTACCAACTCTCTTCATTCGCGTCTTCTCTCCTCGTCTCTCCCTGGTAAAAGACTGCGAAAATCTCTCTTCCAGACTTACAAGAAAGAACAACATTTCTCTCATTCCCCGCATTCCAAACCCCGTTATCTCTAGTCATAACCCAAACATTGCTGCTACAGAGAAACCATTACATTAGCAGTGAAACCTTGCAGCATGTTACACTTAAATGACATGAAATTTGTTGTTTTTCAAGATGTTGGATTACTACAGAGGGCAAAAAAGGACTAACAGGACTATTTAATTGATGGTGCTGAGGAAGACATTACTGACTCATTGAGTAGGGTCTTCAGTCACCTCCTCCCTAAAGGTAGTGATGAGAAGAGGATACATCATGGATGGGGTGGGTCCTTAATGATAGATGCCCCCTTCTTGACGCACCACCTCTTGAAGATATTCTCGAAGGTGAAAGCATTGAAAGGGAGAATGAAACTACACCTGTGTGAACCCCCACAGTATCTGGAGATCCTATGACCTCTGTCTCGGAGATCGACGTCAGAATATACTTCGAGAGGGTAAACCCTCACAAGATAGCGGTAATGAAAATCCGTGCCGATCAACTGGCTGGAATGTTCAAGGATATCTTCATGTGCTCACTGTTGCAGTTGGAGGTTCCCACTTGCTTCACACTGGTGGCCAAGAGGAACAGGTGACCTGCCTCAATAATTATCGCCCAGCTGCATTCACATTTACTGTAATGAAGTACTCTGAGAGATGGGTAATGGCTTGAATTAACTCCTTCAGAGCAAGAACCTGGTCCTTTTGTAATTTACCTGCCATCACAATGGTTCTACAGCAGATGCAATCTTGCTGGCTCCCTACTGGGCTTTGGAACACCCGGACAATAGCAATACCTACATCAGGCTGCTGTTTATTGATTATAGCTTGGAGATTAACACTATCATCTCCTCAATATTAAATGGCAAGCTTCAAAACCTGAGCCTTTACATCTCCCTCTGGAACTTGATTCTTGATTTTTTTTTCATTGAGACTGTACAGTCAGTGCTGTTCAGAAATAGTAATGAATTATATCTGTATTGTACCATGGCCACAAAACAACTAATTTCACAACTTGTGTCAGTGACAATAAACCTGCTTTTGATTCTGAGGGTGGGGAGGGTTGTGCCTATGATGGAAAATTGGCTGCTTGGCCACACTGAAGGCAGACAGCAATGGACTGTATTCTACATGGAGGTCAGTGATGAGTTGATGTTCTGCAGGGATCTGCTCTAGGAACCCTCCTGTTTGTGATCTTTTACAGATGACTTGGATGAGGAAGTGGAAGGGTGGGTTAGTAGGTTTTCAGATGACATGAAGGTTGGTGGAGTTGTGGATAGTGTGGGAGGTTGTTGTAGGTTGCATCAGGACATAGAGCTGGGCTGAGATGGAGTTCAGTCCAGAAAAGTGTGAAGCGGTGCACTTTGAAAGATCAAAATTGAAAGTGGAGTAAGAGGTTAATGACAGGATTTTTAGAAGTGTGAAGGAATGGGGGAACGGAGTGGAGCAGGGGTCCATGTCCATAGATCCTTCATAGTTGCCACACAAATTGAAAGAAGCCATAATGCTGTATGCGTTAGCCTGCATTAGCCAGGGATTGAGTGCAAGAGCCATGAGGTAATACTGCAGTTCAATAAATCTCTGTTTAGACAACACTTGGAGAAATATCCACCACTTTCAAATCTCTTACTATCTCTTCTTTCAGTTAGTCCTGATGGAGGGTCTCGGCCTGAAACGTCGACTGTACCTCTTCCTATAGATGCTGCCTGGCCTGCTGCGTTTACCAGCAACATTTATGTGTGTTGCTTGAAATTCCAGCATCTGCAGATTTCCTCGTGTTTGTGTTTAGTAATATCCTCAGTTTTTTTTTTGCCTTAATATAGGAAGGACGTGGGAAGTTTTAGAGTGCGCAGAGGAGATTTCCTAGGATGCTGCTTGGATTAGACAACATTACTTGTGAGGAAAAGCTGAGCCAGCTAGGGCTTTTCCCTTTGGAGCAAAGGAGAATGAGAGGTAACTCGATTGAGGTGTACAAGATGATAAGAGGAATAGATACAGTCAGTGCCTTTTTCCTCGGGCAGTAATGAACTATACCATTGCCATCCTTTTAAGGTGAGTGAGTGGAAGTTTACGGGAGACGATAGGGGCTGGGAATGGTAATAGATGTTGATTTATTAGGCACATTTCAGAGACTTAGATAGGCATGTGAATGAAAGAAAAATTGAGGGTTATGGTATAAAGAAGGGAAGGGTTTGATTGATCATGGCTAAGTTTATGTATGACAGCACAACATCATGGACTGAAGGGCCCGTACTGTCTTGTATTCTATTTCAATGGACACGTTGTAAGTGGGCAAGACTGGTGTAATTGCAACAACAAAAATGTCAGGATGAATTTCATCCTGCCAGTGGTTAATGACTTTGTTCGACATCTTCTGGCTGGTTACTGAATTGTTGACTGTATAGGGGTTGAGTCAGAGGTTACCAGCACATTAAATTCGGTGCTTGTTGCCTCCATCTACATATCTTGGTGCCCCCTTAGCTTGTTATAGTGGTTAATGTGTATCCACCAACTTTTTCCTTCAACCTTTTCTGTTAAATTAGAAATCAACAGTACCTCTAAGATCCTTCCCACTGAATGACTAATGGCTCCTGAGAGGTTTTATGATCAGGACCCACTCAGCAGGGATCAAGGTGTGTCCTCCTCCTGGTGGATGGCTGCAGATGGCAGAAACCTAATGAGATGGAGACTGAGCAGCTTGGGTTAGTTTCATATGATGTTCAATTAGCCTGTCTGTCATGTGTATATCAGCCTTTCTTAGGTCAATAGCTCCGAGCAGTGGCATGTACAAAATGTTTGAGGATCTCAGCAGGCCAGGCAGCACCAATGGGGAAAATATACAGTCGATGTTTCGGATGAAGATTCTTCAGCAGGACTGGAGGGAAAAAAGACGATGAGTAGATTTAAAATGTGGGAGAGGGCATGAACATCAATTTCTTGAACTTCCAGTAATGCCCCCCACTTCACCATTCTCCATTCTCATTTCCCTCTCTCATCTTATCTCCTTGCCTGCCCATCACCTCCCCCTGGTGCTCCTCCCCACTTTTCGTTCTTCCGTGGCCTTCTGTCCTCTCCTGTCAATCTCATCCTTCTACGGCCTTGCATCTCTTTCACCAATCAAATACCCAGCTCTTTACTTCATCCCTCCCCCTCCCGGTTTCACCTATCACCTTGTGTTTCTCTGTCCCTTCCCCCGACCTTTTAAATCTGCTCCTCCCCTTTTTTTTCTCCAGCCCTGCCAAAGGGTTGAGACCCAAAACGTTCACTGTACTTTTTTTTTCCATAGATGCTTCCTGGCCTGCTGAGTACCTTCAGCATTTTGTGTGTGTTTAGATTTCCAGTATCTGTAGATTTTCTCCTGTTTGTGAGTAATGACATGTGTTATCTTGTCACCACCTCAAATGGGCTTGGCCTGGTCTTTGTGCTTAGGGTTGCTCTGTTGCTTCAGGAATCCATGGAGAGCGCTGTAGGTCATGCTACTCCCTCCTTGTGATACTTAGTCTTTGTCTGATCGTTCCATTTATTTGTTCTATCTGACCTGACATCGTAGATAATGTGGACAGTGTAACACCTGACATTCACTTTGAGTGAAGTGTGCCCCTTGATCAGGGTTAATCTCCATCTAGGTTTGTAGACAATGATCACAGTTTATGCTGTATGTGTGGCAGTAGATTTACTTGCTGCAACAGACTCCACTCACCTTGAGAACTTCTCCACTACTACCAATATGGCTTTTGATGGCTCTGGGAATTCAGAGGAACGGGGGTGGGGGGGCAAGATCTCATTGAAATCTATCATATATTGAAAGGTCTCAATAGAGTGGATGTGGAGAGGATGTTTCCTCTGATGGGAGAGCCGAAGACTAGAAGATTCAGCCTCAGAATAGAGGAGCATCCATGTAGAACAGAGATGAGAACTCCTTTAGCTAGTGTGGTGATCTGTGGAATTAATTGCTACAGGCGGCTGTGGAGGCCAAGTCATTGGGTAAGTCAGAGGTTGATAGATTTTTGATTAGTCAGGACATGAAGGGATATGGGGAGAAGGCAGGAAATTGCAGCTGAGAGGGGAATGGATCAGCCATGATTAAATGGCGGAGCAGACTTGTTGGGTCAAGTGGCCTAATTCTGCTCCTATATCTTAGTCTAATATGTCTGAATATCCTTTTGCCTTGGTCCTGTAATTTAATCCACTTGTAAGTACAAATTGATCCCGGTGGGGCTGGAGATCTCCATTGTGCTAGCTTTTCTGCTGCTCTCAGCTTTGCTCCTTGGCAGATCAAGTAATTTTCAATGTTTGACAGGTTTGTGACATAATCTTTGGGTTCCACCACCACTGGGAGAATCTACTGGTCATCTTTTCCACTCCATTGTGTATCTTAATGAGTATATATGCTGTACCAGATATGAGAGCAGGGAGCTGGGGCTAACAGTTTGTGACTAGTGCTATATATCCATACTGTTATTGTTCAGGTTCCCATCATTCTCCATCCAGGATCACCTTTCATTGTTAGAGATCAAGCCTGAATATCCTCCATGTTTGTATGTGTGAGAGAGAGTTCAAGTTCGCTCTCATGACTTTAGCTGTCTGATTCACTTAATTTATTCCTTTCATTGCTCTCCATACTGCCTCATCCACTAATGTGTTTCCATTATCCCCATCTGGAGTTAATTTTTGCACTAATGGGCCAATTTTGACTTGGGTCCCTGTTGCCATAAGAAATTCCCATTTGTCTCGATTGATATCCAAGACTGTGAACAACATCAAAAGCATATTGGGAGCCTGTGTAGATGTAAGACGGCAGATGAAAAATTCAGCTAACAAGTCTCAGTCAGGGACTTTAGTTCTTGCCAGTTGTGCAGAGGTACCAAGACCCGTACTTCACGATGCCAGCACTTCTATCCCATGCAGCAATTCTGACCCCTCCTTCAAACCTCATAGAGCCATCTATGAATAGAATCAGATCCGGGTTCTGTAGGGGTGTTTCTTTTATGGTGATTTGCATCAACCTCGGCACTTTATAATCATTCCACAGCCATGGCCATCATAATCTTTGTGTCCTATGACAACAGTGCAGCTAGATTCACTAGGTCTGCCTCTCAGAAGTTTCACAAGTTCCCAAGTCTGTCACCCGTGTTTCCATGCCTGCCTCTGACATTCCCTAGTTTGCAACCCTTGATGGTCTCAAACAAGTTCCCTCCTGATTTATTCCATCCTCCTTGAGGGTTTTAGTAAACGGATGCCACCCACACTACTGTACCATCAGCGCTATGATTGTGCTGTTGGGTCATTGCCGGGGACTTGTCTACCACAAGGAAGACTCTTTTCCCTGTCAGGGCCCGAAAGGCTGGCCATGTACAAGTATATTCAACAGTCACTCACCTCAGGGTTAATCAGACCCTCCACTGCTCTGGCGGGAGCAGGGTTCTTTTATTGTAACCAAAAGGGATGGGAGACTGAGACCTTAGATTATAGAGACTTCAACAAAATAACAGTTAAGAATCGCTATCCCTTGCCCCTACTTAACACAGCCTTTGAATTTTTGCAAGGGGTAACTATTTTCATAAGACTTGTCCTGAAGAACACTTATCACTTAATTCATACCCGTGAAGGGGACGAGTGGACGAGCTTTTAATGCCCCAACAGGTCATTATGACTACTCAGTGATGCCCTTTGGGTTGGTCTATGCTCCAGCTGCCTTCCAGACATTTATTAATGATGTTCTGAGGGAAATATTTAATCAATTCGTATTTGTGTCCCTCGCTGACACTGAGTTTTGTTTTTTGAGCTCCTGTGATGAAAATTGAACACGTGTAAGACGGGTTCATCAGAGCCTGTTAAAGAATCGTCTGTTTGTGAAATTGGAGAAGAGTGAGTTCCCTGTCCTCAAAGTTTTTTTTTGGGGGGGTGGAATTTGCCATCTCCCAATGAAATCTTGTGGACCCTGAAAAAACCCGTGCGGTGCGAGACTTGCTGCCTCCTTCTCCTTCTTCTCAACAAATTCAGTGTTTTTTGGGGTTCACAAACTTTAGTTCAATAGCAGCCTTCTGACTAATCTGACCAAAAAGACATTGGGCTCTTTCCGCTGGTCCCTGCAGCTGAGACAGCTTTCAATGAGCTCCAGACCATTTTGTTACAGCCTGAGTTCTGTGTCCACCTGATCCCAAGCTACCTTCATTGTTGAGGTAGATGTCTCTGAAATTGGACTGCATGCAGTGAGCAGAAAATGTATCCTTGTGTCTATTTTAAGATGTTTATCACCAGCTGATGTGAGTTATGACATCGGGAATAGAGAGCTCCCGATGATGAACTTGGCACTAGAGGAGTGGTAGCATTGGCTTGAGGGAACTGGGCACCCGTTTATCATCTGGACAGATCATCAGTCTCTTGAACAAAAGGGAATAGCTACACTCATTTAAGCACTGTTATGTTGTTATTTCATGCTGTTTATTTATTGCTATTTATTTATATCTATATTTGCATAGTTTACAGTTCTTGATGTTTACAGTTACTGTTCTGTAGATTTGCAATGTATGTCCGCAGAAAGAATCTCAGGATAGTATCCATTGACATGTAGGTACTCTGATAATAAATTTAATTTGAACTTTGAATCATTTGGACAGACCATAAAAACTTGACTGGTATTCAGGGTGCAAAAAGACTGAATTCCTGGCTAGCCTGCTGTTTTTTAATCATTTTATTATAACATATTGTTGTGGGTCTAAAGATCAGATAACTGGCACTTTATGGAGACATTTTGAGCCCTGGATATGGTGCAGAGGTTGGAGCCCATTATATTGGTTGAAAGGTTAGTACCCCTGTAACACTTCTAAGATAACAGGTCATCCTGGTATCTCGTGGATTCTAGGGTGCATTAAAAGAAGACGCTGGTAGCTTGTGCAGGCTTGTGACATCTGTGCCCATAACAAGAATCCTAATTCCCCTTCTCAAGGCCGCTGCCAACCTCTGCCCATTCCTTCACGCCCCTGGTCTCTCCTTTCTCCAGATTTTATTACCAGTCTGATCCCGTCACATTCCTCTACCACTACTTTAGTTGTGGTTGATAGGTTTTCCAAGGCTTGCCGATTCATGCCGAAGGGACCGAGAAATTCTCATGCACCATGTTTTCTGTGTGCATGGTTTTCCCACTGAAATTGTTTTGGATAGAGGTCGCCAATTCGCCTCCAAATTATGGCGAGCATTTTGCAAGTTGATCTGGGCTACCTCTAGTCCTTCCTCATGCTTCCATCCTCAAACTAATGGACAGACTGAGAGGAGGAACCAGGAACTGGAACAAACCCTTTGCTGCCTAATGTCCAGTAATCCACCCTCTTGGAGTGACCATTGGGTTCTCAGAAAATCATTTTAACATTCATCATTGGGTATGCCTCTGTGTGAATGTCAATTTTGGTTTCAACTTCCTCTCTTCCCTGATCAGGAGGCAGAGGTTGGTGTTCCCTCAGCTGAACAATTTGTTCAGAGGGGCAAGTAAAGGTGGCTCAAGGCCGAAGAGAGTTAGTCCTGTCAACAGGTCAAGGCCAACAGAAAGAGGTGGCTGGGTTCCTCTTTTTATATTGGTCAATGGGTCTGGTTTTCAACTGAAGATCTTCTGCTCAAACTAGAATAGCCTTTCACTTTATCTGTCATTTAAAAATTATTAGGAAAATTAACCTGGTAATAAACCTTTACTTTGTAGCCCTCTGGCCCTGATTCCCAAGCCACCACCCCCACCCCCACCCCCACCCCCACCAAGGATCATAGACGGTGAAACTGTCTTTACAGTCCACAGATTGCTTAATTTGTGGAAATTAAGGACACAACTACAATACTTGGTAGACTGGGAAGGCTATGATCAGGAGGACAGGAACAATGTTGGATTCCTTCCAGGGATATTTTAGATCCTGACCTTATTTCAGAATTCCATCATTCGCATCTAGATAATCCTGGGTCGTCAGGTGCCAGCCATAGTGAGAGGGGTTCTGTCACTTCCTTGATTGTCGGTAGAGTATTCTGAGGTCTCTGACTGTGTTCGCCTTTTTTTTGCTATTCTCTGCATTTTATTAATGATCATTATCTGTATTGTTGCACTTCTGGTTTTGTTTTGTAATTATTAGGTCTTGCCTAGTTTACATTTAAGTTGCAATTATCCTTGATTACTTTGAATTAAATCTCTGAGACTTTACAGGTGTCCAATCAAGTATCCTCGGACTTCTGTCTCTTACTAGAATAGTCATTTGTTAATGTAATTAGTGTGATGTTTATCAGCTGGGTACAGATTCTTTTGTACTCTGGAGTGCATTTAAATGGGCTGTGCTAACCCCTCCTCTGTTGTTCTGATTCTTACCTAATTAAGTTCTGGCTGAGTTATTAAAGACCTTGTAAGTTCTACTGTTCTCCTTTATCTTTTTTGGTAATAAAACTCCTAGTTTTGTTTAACCCTTCTGAATCTGTGATCCTGTGCTTGGGTCTGAAGTTGCAGCGTGACAGTGCATAGCATGTGACTGCTCAATGGCCATCTTCATTCCTGAAGCTGTATCTCCCTCACACTGATCAGTTCAAAAAATCCCTGATTGTAAATGAGGACTGAGAAGAATCAAATCATTTCAAGCAAGGTTTAATTGTGAAAATACAACATCATTTGAAGCATGTTACTGAAAAGCTTAGTTCTGTATCCAAATCTCATTTCTTCCTTGTACGAAGTAGCTATGAAAGCCCTTCAAGATTGGACAAATGCTGGAGAAAATAAAGGTAATTAAGATTTTACCTGAAACAAGTTTGAGGAGAGTCAGCATTGGTGTCAAAAGAAATAGAAAATAGGTCAGATGTAAAGCCAGCTGCTGGTCCTCTAACCTTTTCTACAAAATCGCTTGAAGCCAAACTTGCCTTCCGTCAGTGAACACTGATCAGAAATATTAATTTGTTGAAATTATTTTGAAGAACTGACAAAATTGAACATTCATTAATCAGCACCTTAAGAACGGATTGAATGCTTGAACTGATTATTTGGTACAAAATGTTTGACCATGGGTTCCAGAACCATCATCACATTGACCAATAAATCACGGGGACAGTAATTTATTCAAACTAACTTGGTGAATTATAGTTACACACTCTTGGCTCACTGCCCTTTAGCAATCCTACTAGAATTCCTTTCTGGATTTCTTTAAAGTAAAAATAATCGATTAATAATTTCTTGATGCATGTTGCAGAAAGTTGCCTTAAATACTGCAAATAGAACATGAAAATAATCTAATACCTTTCAGTTCTTGGAGCCCTCAACATTCCTTCCAGTTGAGGTGACACTTCACCTGTGAGTCTGTTGGGGTGATTGCCTCAAACAGTCCTTCCAGGTGAAGTGGCACTTTGTAAATCTGTTGGGATCATCTATTTTATCCAGTGCTCCCTGTGTGGCCTGAAAATCGATGAGACCCAATGTAGCTCAGGAGAAAGCTTCACCGAGCACCTATGCTCCATCCACCAGAAAAAGCGGAATCTCCGGGTAGCCTTCCATTTCCATTCTGCTTTTCACTCCCGTTCCAACATGCCAGTCCATGGCCTCCTTTACTGCTGTGATGAGGCCACACTCCGGTTGGGAGTAACACCTTGTATTCCGTCTGGTAGCTCCAACATGATGGCATGAACATCTCGATTTCTTTAACTTCCAGTAATTGCTCCCCTCCCCCCTTCACTATTCCCCATTCCTATTTCTCCCCTCTCACCTTATCACCTTCCTCTGGTGCTTCTTTCTTCTTCCAGTTTTCTATCCTCCTATCAGATTTCCTCCTTCCCCACCCCCTCTATCTCTTTCACCAATCAACTTCCCAGCTCTTTATCTTCACCCTCCTCCCCTTCTGGTTTCATCTGTCACCTTGTATTTCTTCCTTTTCTACCTCCACCTTCTAATTCTGACTCCTCTTTCTTTCCAGTTGTGAAGAAGGGTCTTAGCCCGAAATGTGGACTGTTTATTCCTTTCCATAGATGCTGCCTGACCTGCTGAGTTCCTCCAGCATTTTGTATGTAATACACTACAGTATTGTTCTAAAACAATTTGTGTGGTTTTCTGCATTGCTGTAATATAAAGTGATAAACTAGAAATTGGAATAGGCTGTCTTCTATTTGTACATTTGATGTTTTCAAGGATATACGTGATTACGACATTTGATGATGCGGGCTTTCAGTTAATGTCAAAGTCAGAATTGCGCGTGAGAAGGAGGTGAGCTTGCAGATGCTCTCGTGTGCCTCCCTCACTTCTTTTAAGGCAGCAGAGTTTGTTTGAAATTACCCACACATCCCACTTCTCCCAGAAGATCCGGGAGTCTCCTGCATATCGATAGTGGCTCCCTGACTTCCGGAAATAGATTTTTTTGAGTGGGAGAGGGAGAGCGAGCATCCTGATTGGTCTCTCTTCGTGCTAAGAGTGGTCCCCAACCACCAGGCCGTGAGGAAACAATATGATTTGGCGATATGAAAAGATATGAGTCATTTGCACCTTTCCTCATTCCCTGTTACGCCCACTGTTGAACTTGAACGCACGCGAGGTCGTTACCCGCGCATCATCTATGTCAGTGCAGGAAGGAGATCAACTCCTTGAGCTTGTAAATGACGGTGGGCTGAAAAGTTTGTTTGACATATCATCTCTGCCGGCATTCTGGATCAAAGTCAAGGCTAGATATCCTGAAATAGCCACGAAAGCACTGAAAACGTTACTTCCATTTCCAACATCATATCGCTGCGAAGCGGAGTTTTCTGCAATGAATGCAACGAAAACTAAATTGCAGAATAGACTGGACATAAGGAACCCCCTTCGAGTATTGCTGTCTCCCCTCACCCCTCGATGGAACCAACTTGTTGCCGGGAAACAAGCCCAGGGCTCGCACTGATTCAGCGATATTGGTGTGTTGCAATGATTTTATATGTTCATACAGGGAAAATATGCGCTGTGTGTTTAATATCCAAACGTTACTTAAAATGTTATGATGCTATTGAATTATCACCTATATTCCGGTCGTGATCAACACCCCCTCCTCCCGGTCGGCCGGTCCGCAAGAATATTGTCAATATTAAACCGGTCGGCGGTGTAAAAAAATGTTGGGGGCCCCTGCTAAGTAGACCTATCAGTTTTCTCTGTGGGCGGGCTTTACAGTCGACCTCAAAAATAATGACAGGGTTGCTTGCTGCACTGTTTGCAACAGTGACTTTTCTATTGCCCATGGTGGGTTAAAATGTAAAAGACATGTTGAGGTGAGTTTAACATGTGTCATTACAGCATAACTAACATTATTTAAACTAGCTGGCTCGCTGCTAAGGAGCTATGCTATTGATGTCCTACGTGATGAGGCCAAACTCCCTGTAGACTTAAAGTTGTAATAGAATAAACATGATAATATAATATAATATAAGTACATATTTTAATGTCACATTTGCTGCATATACCCAACTTGGTTTACAGATTAGACAAAATCACTAAACAAAGTATTACATACACCCTTGGAGGTCGGGGGTGGGGGGTGGCGGTGCTACCTCCCTGAAATGAGTTTTTGCAGGGTGGGATGCCTGAATTACCATACTGCATCTTGTTGTCACAGAGCGTGGTGAATCAGGGAGTGAATGCTTAGTGTTCTGTACTGGATGGATTTGGACTTGAATATTGCCAAAATAACACTTGTCTGGGATTAGAAAACCGGAAGATGGTCATTAGGCCTTCAGGCATCAGGATGTGTGCCACAAGAGACCACCTTTCTGACCAGCTCCTTCAGTTGGGATGCATTCAGTGCCATGCATCTATGGTATAGATACTACATGGCACTTAGAAAAACTTGGATACTGTTCAGGTCAAATTGTACTTAGACATGTCTTATTTTGTTATTGGAAGGTTTGCACATAAATTAAATCCAGTGCAAGCATTATTGAGATTGTAATTAAGCACCTTAAGGTCATTAAGTGTGGATATTACTACAAAAGAGATCTTGGCATGCCAACAATCTCACTTGTTTTCCTTTGTGCTGGAAATAAAAGCCACACTTGATCAAACTTGATTAACTGTTTTCACCTGTGTAATCCAGCATTTTTATCCATGATTGGCAAGGAGATCTAGTGTTGAATACTCCTGGTAAAAGCAACTGTGCATTCATGACAATGTGGTCTCCACTTTCCTGATGGTTGAGATTACAGTCATAGGGCATCAAATGGCCGGATTAGATTTGTCTTGCCTTTTGTGGGCAGGTGACGGAACTTGGTTTGGGCAAACTTCCAACATGTCAGATGGATTCCAGGTATGCTATTGAGTTGGAAGTGTTTGATTAGAGAGCCAGAGCTAGCTGTAGTTCTGCAGCTCAAGTTCTCAATGCCCCAGCAGGGACATTGTTGGAGTCCATAGTCTCTGTTGCATCCAGTGTGCTCAGCTGCTTCTCCATTTGTGACATAAGTCCAAGTGGCTGAAGTCTGGCTTCTGTGATGGAGAGGAAGGGGGAAGTTGAAGCAACTCGCCCTACTGGCACGTGTGCTGTGATACTGAACTTCACCATTGTGATCACAGAGACCATTATAGAACCTGATGGCCTAAACCGACTGTTTATTCCTTTCCATAGATGCTGTCTGGCCTGCTGTGTGCCTGCAGCATTTTGTAGTGTTACTCCGGATTGCCAGCATCTGCACAATTTCTTGTGTTGATCATAGAACCTTTTCTTTCCATTATCTGTTTAATTGGCCTTAAGAACACCTTTCAATTCACTATTGCAGGACTGTAAGAGATTTGATTTGATGTGTTGATTGCTAGGTTACATATTTCTGTTTATAGTACACAGCTTTCTCCATTCAGCAGTCACGAGACAGGGATATCAGTTTTTAAAAAAATATGTATTATTTTTGTTGGTTTTTTGCACAAATCTTGCTTGACAATTTATTTTGAATGTACTTGTATTCTTAAGGAATTCTTAAAATCATAAGATAAAGGAGCAGAATTGAGCCATGTGGCCTACTCTGCTATTTCACCATAGCTTTTCATTTCCCTCTTGCCCCCAATCTCCCCATATCCCTTCATACCCTGAGTAATCAATAATCCATCAACCTCTGCCTTAAATACACACAAATGACCTGGCCTCCACAGCCGCCTATGGCAACAAATTCCACAGATTCACCACTCCGGCTAAAGAAATTCCTCCTTGTTTCCATTCTAGATGGATGTCCCTCTATTCTGAGGCTGTGTCCTCTGGTCTTGGACTCTCCCAGCATAGGAAACATCTTCTCCAAATCCACTCAGTCGAAGCCTTTCAACATTCGATACGGTTCATTGAGGTCCCTCACCCCTGCATTCTTCTGAATTCCTGTGAGTACGGGCCCAGAATCATCCAACACTCCTCATATGATAAGCCTATCAATCCCAGAGTCATTCCCATGAATCTCCTTTGGACCCTCTCCAATGTAAGCACATCTTTTCTTAGATAAGGAGCCCAAAACTCTCACAATATGACAAGTGAAGCCTCACCAGTGCCTTATAAAGGCTCATCATTACATTCTTGTTTTTGTATTCCAATCCTCTTGAAATGAATCCTAACTTTGCATTTGCCTTCCTGCCCACTGATTCAATCTGCAAATTAACCTTTAGGGAATTCTGCACAAGGATTTCCAAATCCATTTTTGAATTTTTTCTCCATTTTGAAAATGGTCAATCCTTTCATTTCTTCTAAGTGCATGACCATACACTTCCTGACACTGCATTCCATCTGCCACTTCTTTGCCCATTCTCCTAACCTGCCTAAGCTCTTCTGTAGCCTGTCTGTTTCCTCAACATTACCTGCCCCTCAACCTATCTTCGCATCGTCCGCAAACTTGGCCCGAAAGCCATCAATTCCTTCATCCAAGTCATGGACCTATCGGGTAGAAAGAAGTGGTCCCAACACAGACCCCTGTGGAACACCAATAGTCACTGACAGCTAATCCAAAAACACTTTCTTTATTCCCACTCTTCGCCTCCTGCCAATGAGCCAATGCTCTTTCCATGCTAGTATCTTTCCTGTAATGGCTGGCTGGTGGCGTGGTGGCATCAGTGACGGACTTCGGAGTGAAGGCTCCCGAGTTCAAATCCAGCTGGCTCCCTTGCACGCTTTCCATCTGTGCTGGGTTGAGCGTCGAGCTAGCAACTCAGCCTCGTAAAAATAAGAAAGCCTGCTAAAAAAAAACGTCGTCACGACTGCGTCCCGATGACTCCACTTGGAGTTATGGGCTTTCTTCTTCATCCTTCCTGTAATACCATAGGATCTTAACTTGCTAGGCAGCCTCATGTGTGTGGAACTGTCAAAGGCCCTATGAAAATCCCAGCACACAACATACGCCAATTCTCCTTTATCTAACCTAGTTATTTCTTCAAAGAATTCCAATAGATTTGTCAGACAAAGATTTTCCTTAAGGAAATCACGCTGACTTTGGCCCCTGTGCCTCCAAGCATCCTGAAATCACATCTTTAACAATCAAATCCATCATGTTCTCAACCACTGAGGTCACACTAACTGGCCTGTAATTTCCTTTCTTCTGCCTCTCTCCCTGAAGAGTGGAGTGACATTTACAATTTTCCAGTCCTCTGGAACAATGCCAGAATCCATTAGCTCTTGAAAGGAATTTACTAATGCTTCCGTGCTTTGTGGTCTCCGGGAGGATTCCAGGAGGCAGAGGCATCGTGAGGGTCAATGTGCCTGTTCCATTTTAGTTTTTTTTTGCAGGGAGGTAGGATTTGGGGATGATCATGTTACCTTTCATTTCTTTCTTGGTTGCATGGCTTCCCAGAGAATTGAAGAATTTCAGAGTTGTATACTTTGATAATAAATGAATCATTGAACCATTAAATGCCACCATTTTCAAAACCTCGGCTTGTCGACCATCTGGTCCAAGTGACTTGTCTAACTTCAGACCTTTCAGCTTCTCAAGCACTTCTCCCTAGTAATGGCAACCTCACTCACTTCTGCCCTCTGACATTCTTAAACCTCCAGCATACTGCTAGTGTCTTCCACAGTGAAGATCAATGCAAAATGCTTATTCAGCTCGTCTACCATTTCTTTGTCTATTACTACCTCTCCAGCATAATTTTACAGTGGTCCAATATCTTAATTTCAGCTCTCTTTTACTCTATGTATCTGAAGAAACTTTTGGTATCTGCTATAATATTATTGGCAAGCTTGCCTTCATATTCCATCTTTTCCTCCTTTATGACTTTTTAGTTGCCATCTGTTGAGGTGTGTGTGTGTGTGCCAGGAGTCCATTATTGCATCTTCTCACAAAGTGAATGACTCCCCTTAATGTTCCAAGTGCACAATTTTAATATATTACTGGTCATAACCCTTTATAACAATCATTTGACTCCGGAGGATAAGAAACCCGACTTAAGATCAGCTGAGCAGCAATAAGTAAATAAGAAAAAAAACACACAAAAAAGAACAAAGTGCCAACAGCGCTGAACAAGAGGACTTACCCCACACTTAAAGGGGATATCTGAACCTTCTAGCACCCCATATTCTGCCCCACTGCCAATATGGCTTTTAACACAGTCAAAGATAAAAACAGGGCGTAATTTATCAATCCACCGATTTGTTACCATCGTGTTTAAGCTCCTTCAGGCTGGAGCAGCACTGCTAATTTAAACAAATAATGAAACCGTATTAATAAAAACAAACACGTTACCCATCCTATAAGATATTTTGCCGTTGAGTAAAGAAAAGGTAAAATAAAGCGACCATCGAGCACGTTATTGTCTATAACCAGGGCTACACAATATATACATTCTTCATCCCAACGTGTCCACAAAAGTTTTTAACTTTGTCAGGAGAATCAAATATCTTGGTGGCCCCGTTGTAGGTGATTTCCAGCGCTGCTGGGTACAGCATAAAGTACTGGATTCTGGATTCTCTCAGCGGCTTCTTTACCTGGTCGAATTCCTTGCGCTTCCAAATAACTGCTGCCGAGAAATCCTGAAAACACAGAAGCCTGGATCCCTCATATATTAAAGCCTGGGCATCAGTCCCGCAGTGCCTCGAAGCCTCCATCACTCTTTGCTTATCACCGAAATTATGGAACCTCACGAGGACAGGTCGAAGGTGTTGGTCTAGGACGGGTTTTGGAGCCAACGTACAATGAGGTCTTTCCACTTTAATGCGTCCAGCCTTGGTTTCCAAATCAAGGAAATTAGGCAGCCAGCCCTCAAAAAGCTTTGCTGGCTGTCTGCCTTCTGTACCTTCAGGTAGACTGATGATCTGTATATTCTTTCTCCTACCTCTATTCTCAAGATCATCGATATGGTCAGACAGGCTTTGAACTTGCTTTTCCAGACCCAGATGCGGCTTTGGGCTCGATCAGTTACAGTTTCTACCACGGAGACTCGGCCCTCAGCCTCGGTCGTTCTTGTATCAAGATTTTTACGCTCCAATGTGTGGTTCTGGAGTGTTAGAGAGAGTGGACCCAGCTTCTCGTCCATCGTTTTGGAAATGTTCTCCGTAACTTCCTGAGTTACTGGATGAAAAGCAGGGTCCAACATGTTAGCATAGCTAGCAGCAGCTAGCTCCTCAGCCCCTGGCGAGTGCTCTGTGTAGTCCATCTTGGCTGCCTTTTTAGTACTTTTTGATGGCAAGGTGTTGAAGCAGCTTAAAAAAAAATACTCATCAATGTTCATGTTATTAAATCCGACCCTTGGGCATTTAAAAAAAAGTTGAAACGGATAGGTTTATATGTGAAATTATCAGTGTTGCAGTGCTGAGCTCAGCAAAGCAGACCTTTCACTGCACCACCATCTTGCAAAATCTCCATCCTCTTATAAAGTAATTACATTGATATGACACTGAGTTAGGATAAATCTAATATTAAAATGTCTGGAATACTCAAGAGGGCTGAAGCAGTACTTCCAGAAAGGCATATCAAGTGGTAACAAATATCAGCAGTCCCAGGTGTCCATTTTGCACTGGCCCTAGTGGCCACATGTCTTCATGACTATCACCATTACTCACATTTTTCTTTCCAGACTAGGAGTTGAGATGTAGAAAGTCTCAAATGTCCAGTATGTAAATACAAAAAGCAAGTGGTGGATCACCTATTTACTATGCTGTCTTTTAAAGGTAGAGGAGGTGGAGTATACTTTATAATTAACTCCTCATTATGCACAAATGTGGTGGTTCTGTCTCAATTCTGCTCACTTGAACCAAAAACCTCTAGCATTCAAGGGCTGTCCATTTCTCAGCCATCATCTTGGTAACGGTGTACATTCCATCTCGGGCCCATGTCAAAAAGGTGCAAGACAGACAGAGCGATATAACCGACAGGCATGAAACGGCACTGTCTGATGCCTTCCCCATAATCTTGGGGGGGATTTTAACCAGGCCATCTTGGAAAAAGTGTCTAAATAATTATCACCAACATATTACTTTTGGCTCCTCTGGTTCTACCATACTGGACCACTGTGAAAATGCCATCATGAGTGCTTACTGTGACATCCCATGCTTACACTTTGGAAAGTCTGATGACCCCTAGCTGTACTTCTACTCAGAGTCTGAAGACTGGAGCTCCAGTAGAGAGGACCAAGAAGGTATGGACAAAGGAGGCGAAAGGAGTTTTGAGTCAGTGGACTGGACAGTATCCAGGGATTCATCTTTGAAAATGAATGAATATGCCACAGTTGACACTGACTTCATTAAATTTGTGTTGGGCACATGGTCAAGTGGTTAAGGCGTTTGTCTAGTTATCTCAAGGTCGCTAGTTCGAACCTCAGCTGTGGCAGCGTGTTTATGTCCTTGAGCAAGGCACTTAATCACACATTGATCTAGTCTGTGCGAGGAGTGGCGCCCCACACAGACTTCCAATCTGTGCCTTGTAAGGCGTGAAAATGCCCGACGCAGGCCTCTCATGGTCTGAATCGATGTTCCCTCCCCTCCCTCCCTCATTAAAGCCTGTGTGGATGAGTGTACGTCTATGAAAATGTATCATGCATATCTGAACCAGATTTGTGGTCTACTGATGGCTAGATCTGTGGCATTTAAGTCTGGTGATCCAGGACTGTACAAGAAGGCCCGGTACGACTTGCGGAGGGCTAACTCGAGAGCAAAAGAACAATTTTGACTGAGGATAGAGATGAAATCTAATGCACATCAACTCTGGGTAGGGTTTGCAGACTATTACTTCCTACAAAGTGAAACCTAACAACATGAATGGCAGCAATACTTCACTCCCAGAAGAGGTTTACATCCTAGGCTGGCTTTGAAAGGCAGAATAAAACCACAGCTATGAGGATCCCTGCAGCACTTGGTGATCCTGTGATCTCTGTTTTGGAGGCTGACATCAGGACATCTTTCAAGGAGGTGAACCTGGCAAAGTGACAGGCCCCACTGGTGTACCTGGTAGGCCTCTGAAAGCCCATGACAACCAACTAGTGGGGGTGTTCAAAGCCATTTTCAAACTCTCATTGCTACAACTGGAAGTTCCCACCTGCTTCAAAAGGGCAGTAGTCATACTACTGCCCAAGAAGAGCAGGATGAGCTGCCTTTACGACTATTGTCGAGTACCACTCACATCTAAGGTGATGAAGTGCTTCAAGAGATTTGGTTATGGCTACAATTAACTCCTGCCTAAGCAAGGACCTAGACCCACTGCAACTTGCCTATCACCACAATAGGTCTACAGTGGATGCAATCTCATTGGCTTTTCGTGCAGTCTTGCATCACCTGGATAGTACTAATATTTATATTGGGCTGCTGTTTAGTGACTCCAGCTCAGTGTTTAACACTTGCTCAGCTGTGAGGTTCTGGCTTTATAAGGATAGTGCTGTACCCTCCTTTATTTCCACATCTGATTCTCTCAGGCAAGACTTTTTCTTTATATAACTCCTGCTCCCCTGCTGAGTGCCCAATTACCACTGTCTTCTGATATCCCTGGTTTAGTTGTGATATGAACTTTGACTTCAGTATCTCCGTTGGCTTCATACTGGGAAATCTTTCATGCTTCTGTTAGTGGTGGGCCTGACTTCTGTTGATAACTGCTTCATGTGCAAGTTGGGCTACTGAAACCATTGATGGATGAAATAATTTTGATCCTGCTATGATGTAGCAAAACCAGTCCTATCTGATGTACTCTACTATTTCCAATATAGCTATGGCATTTGTCTAAAGGCCGGAGGAGAAGAGAAACAGCGTGCCGCACGTGGGCAGCCCTCCGATGAAAAATGATATTGTATCTGTTAAATAGGGCCGTGGACAATTCTGATTTGATGAAGATGGACGTGAAAGCACAGAGGAACATCTGGAAAAATTTCTGAAACGCTTGTTCGCTGCTGTCGTTACTGTGCGGTCCGGAATCTTTCGGAGCATAGGCCTCAAAATCCCTGGCTTTGCCTGCTGTTGGCGACTGAGAAGGAGGTCGAATCGTTTGGATAGTGATGTTGCTCAGTACTTGGTGTCGGAGAGCTGATCAGAGCTCGAAGTTTTCAGATGACTCAGAGTCGGACCGTGGTTGGGTATGGCAGGGAGAGTTTTTCTTCCTTCTCCCGTCTGCGTGAGATGTGGGACGTTTGAGAGATTTTGAACTTTTACTGTGCTCATGGACTTCTTCATCAAGTTATGGCATTGTTGCACTGTTGTAACTATATGTTATAATTATGTGGTTTTGTTAGTTTTCTTCAGTTTTTGTCTGTCCTGTGTTTTGTGATATCACACCGGAGGAAATATTGTATCATTTCTTAATGCATGCATTACTAAATGACAATAAAAGAGGACTGCGTGTCTTCATAATCTAAATCTAAATATAGTCTCCAAGATGTATTCATAGAATTTGGTTCTTTCAGCTCACCTTCAGTGAACAACACCTTCTAGAATTCTATATAGTCACATCACGTTTCAGTAGCACGTGATTCATTTATTTTTATTGTACTGTCTCAAGATTAATGATGAAAGGTTTGTAGACATTGTCTTTGTGGACTTGTCTGCAAGAGTGGGTGGTCCAGAAGGTTAAGTTATTTGGCATTCCGATGAAGCAGTAAATAGGATTCAGCATTAACTTAATTGCAGAAATCAGAATGGTAGTAGATGGGTGATTCTTTGACTGGAGGCCTGTGACTAGTGGTGTGCCGCAGGAACTGGCACTTAGTCCATTAATGTTTATCATCTAAATCATCAATATAGGTGATAATGTGTTAAACTGGATCCTCCGATTTGCGGTTGGCACCAAAACTGTGGGTGTACTGAACAGCAAGGAAGGTTCTCAAAACTTGCAGGATGATCAGGACCAGCCTGGAAAATGGGAGACGGAGTTTAATGCAGACAGGTGTGCAGTGTAAAGCTATATTTGTGGTGAGAGGAGGTTATGGATTTTAGTAAATGAGTCTTGGTTAGCTGTTGCCTGTGTAGACATTGTCCCACATTAGAAGTCTATTCTAAGTATGGTGTCCTGCAAGCTCAGGATTGATGAGGTCTTGGAATTTCAGTCCTTCTGTACCTCCTGCCAGATGGTCCCCTTGTCTGCCTAGTAACTCTTTGATGCCTAAAGTCCGTTTCCATGCAATCCACCATGAAAGCAATTGGAACGCAAATCTGATAACAGAAATTGTTGAAGCTACTCAGCAGGTCAGTCAGCATTTGGGGAGAGAAAAATAGAGCTAATATGACCTCTCATCAGGATTGATTTATTGTATTTGCAGCTTATTGGTTTACAGAAGCCATGGATATAAGGAAGTCTTAGACGTGAACAATATGTAGAGTAGACTACTGAGACTACAGATAGCAATGGGGCGGTTTGCAGCTGCAGTCTTGTTGACTGCTGAACTAGCATGACTTCCAGGAGAAATAGCAGCAATTTGTTAGATCTGGAATAAAGGTACCAGGGCAGGTTGTGGAAAAGTCATTATTTGTATATAAGTGATTATGGTCATATTAAAAATAAACATGATGTACCAACTTGGTATAATTCATAGCTAGTATACTAAGTAGTAATAAATAGATAACAATTTTGATACTTGTTTTGTATTGATGGCATTTCAATGAGAAATGTCAGTTTAGAGTTTGCATTTATTGTTATTATTTGGCAATGTTGAGAGAAGATAGAGAAATATATCCTCCTTCTGCAACTAATATTTTTCCATTTGTATTTAACAGCCATTTCATTGCGGAGTGGCCACAGCACCAGACGTTGCAGAAAGGACGAAGGCAGGCTTTACGGGGGCCTGCCTACATGTTTAATGACAGGTCCACAAGCCTAACGCCTGAAGAAGAGAGGTTTCTAGATGCAGCTGAATATGGCAATGTCCCTGTGGTCAGAAGGATGCTGGAGGAATCCGAGACGCTCAACGTAAATTGTGTTGATTACATGGGCCAGAATGCATTGCAGTTGGCTGTAGCAAATGAACATTTGGAGATCATAGAACTCTTGTTGAAAGTTGACAATCTCTCTCGTGTTGGGGATGGTTTACTATTGGCCATCAGTAAGGGATATGTGCGAATAGTTGAGGCCATCTTGAATCATAAGTTATTTGCCACTAAGCATGCACTGACTTTGACCCCAGAGCAATATCAACCAGAATTCAATGATTTTTATGCCTATGATGAAGATGGTACCAGGTTTTCCCATGATGTCACTCCTATTATCCTGGCAGCGCACTGCCAAGATTATGAAATTGTTCACATCTTACTGAGGAGGGGAGCCCGTATTAACAGGCCACATGATTATTTTTGCAAATGCCAAGTGTGTACTGAGAATCAACTGAAGGACTCCTTCAGCCATTCAAGATCTCGAATAAATGCCTACAGAGGCTTAGCAAGTCCTGCCTACTTGTCCCTCTCCAGTGAGGATCCTGTGCTTACAGCTCTGGAGCTCAGTAATGAGCTCAGTGTATTGGCCAATATTGAGAAGGAATTTAAGGTAAGTGAAAGTTTAAAAAGAATAATCTACTATTGGCATTAACTTACTAATATGATGAACTGATAAATGAGGCTTTGGGTCTACTCCAGCATTTGGATCTGAGCATTCAATTTTTGGTTCAGATTGTTGATCACTTTAATTGTTTGCATGATTTGTGTTTTTTTTCCTTTTTGCATATCAGATGTTGATCTTTCATTTTTATTTTTATTCTTTTTTTTCTCTAATTGGGTTCTTTTGGGTTTCTTGCTTTGTGGCTGCCTGTAAGCAGACGAATCTCAAGGTTGTATAATTTGTACATTCTTTGATAATAAAAGTATTTTAAATCTTTGAACTCTATAGTGGTCGGAAGACTCAACATTATTATCTATCTTAACCATGTATTCTGCAACTTAGAATCTGTTGACCAAGACCTGTGACTCCTTGTTTGCTGATAGATAATTAACCTTTATGCTCACTGTTTTCAAAGAAGAAAATCACACTCAAAATATAATCTTTGCCTGCAGCCTCTGTTTATTAACTATAAAACTGAACCTATCTGCCATATTTGGCAATATCTTTTTTCACTCAAAACTTGTTTTCATTGATCTTTGGTCTTCTCTTGTTGGATTGAAGAGAGATCCATGTGGCAGCAAGTATGAAAGGGCTCATCATGGAAGATATTAGCTATTAGGACTTATAGGGACTTAGGGAGGAGCATGGTCCATGAACTGAGTTTCACCAATACACAGTGCACTGAGATCTGTCATCTTCCGTAATCTCAGAGCGTCTCAGATCAAGCCTCAGGCCATTCCAGTCTGCAGCCAATGACCTCTGCCACGACTCTGTGTATGCTGCTCACAACTGAATTAGGGAGGTCACCCAAACATCATACAAGAAGAAAGGGCTTGGTATCATTCTTCCACAGTCTGGAGGAAGAGATTGACTGAACCCAAAGAATTTCTAGTATTGCAGTTTTCTGGAAAGTTAAGTATTTGCAACCTGGACAGAGATGGGGAGTTTCAGTCTTGGCCCAGTCCTTTCAAGCAACCTCCTACTGGGGAAGTATGTCTGTTCCCTTGTGCAATCACAGTGGCCTCTCATGGACTTCTCTTCTCTGAAGAACCTAAGGTCTTTGTTAATGAATGTGGGTGCATTATCTTCCCCCACCACCCCTTTGTCCCCTGCACCTTTCTCTTCCATTCTCTCAGTCAGCCATTTTCCAGAGAGCAACCCTTTCTGAAGGTTGCAACAGTGCTGTCTATGGTAGACATTTCCTTTTAAGGCTGACTCCCAAGGGGACATCTGCACTGGCAAATCGCCCTGCTTTCAGGAACTACAGTAGTGTGCAGTGTGCAGGGGAACACTGCAATTTCATAGGGAAACCTGACAAAACAATCATGCTGCCAATTTTGAAAACAAAGTGATTATGTTTTAACAGTCCTGAATAAGAGCAGAAAAAACATTTATACCTTTGTGACTTCTTCACAGCTTATTTTCCCACTTGGTTTTGCATCATGAACAGATTTGGATATGTTGCATTTCTATCTGTTAATCTGTCTTTGATGTAAACTGTCAACTGCTGAATGTTCCAGTTCCTGTTCGCCATTATATCAGCAAAACATATCATGGCGTTTGTCAAAGTTGATTTTTTTTTCCCTTCAAAACACTAAACTGATTCTTTCTCATACAATTTTGTAAAATTCAGACTCAGAATAAAATTCACTACTTTATCAATTCTACATCAAAATATACAACAAAATGCTTCATCTGTTAACAACCGACATCACCTAAGCACGTGCTGGTGGCAGCCCACGTTGTTACTGTAGCCTTTCTGATGAATTCCAGTAACTAATGTCAGGCCATCTAGTTCATTGTTCCCCTCTTTTCATTTTTCTCTCATGCTTTTCATCTGCTGCCTCTGAGATAGTATGGATTGGAGGAGGTAGTGATGGCAAGGATTGTACAGGATGGTGAGAACTCAAAGCCTTCAGTGATCTGGTTCACTGCCTTGGAATATTAAATGAAGCTACAGATGTAAACAACATTCTATTATCATACTTAAAGCAATTTAATTTTGTATCTTCATTGTGTTGTATGATGTGTGCAATCGTGGTCTTCCATCTGTCTTTAAATTGCCTGTGCGGAAGATTACTTTCATACTATTCTTGTTCTTTCTCTATCTATGGCCTTGATTGTTCTTGGCAATCTTTCTACAGAAGTGGTTTCCATTGCCACCTTCTGGGTAGTGCCTTTGCAAGATAGGTGGCCCTAGCCATTGTCAATACTCTTCAGAGACTGTCTGCCTGGTATCAGTGGTTGTGTAACCAGATCCTGTGATATGTGCCAGCTGCTCATATAACCATCCATCACCTGCTTCCATGGCTCCATGTGATCCTGATCTTGGGGGGGTGGCGGGATTAAGCAGGTGCCTGAGGGTGACCTGCAGGCTAGCAGAGGGAAGGAGCGCCTCATACCTCTGGTAAAGACTTGTCTCCATCCTGCCACCCAATACTGACTTTGTATAGTATAGCAAAAAGGAGCCTATTTATGTAAACTAGTGTTAACAATTTAACTCCTGGGTTATATACATTAATACTGTACAACAAAAGGTAAAAGTTGTAAAATACTTTATGTAATTTGAGGAGGTGATACAAAAATTGAATATCTTGATGTTATAGTGCAGCAGGCTGGTGCTGAATGTTGAGATATACCTTGTTATTAATTCTCCAGACTCAAATGTTTGGTATCGGCCAGTGTGTGAGGAATTTTTCAGCTTTGGTCCTGCAGAGGAATAATCAGTATTGTTTGTGACAGTAGAATTGCATTGGTGCTAGAATAAGTGTTTGCAGAGTCTGGGTGTTTCTTTTCTCTAGCCTCTTTATATCCAACAGATGAGCAAATGGTATCCCTGCAGTACTTGTGTAGTAGAACTACTTTTGCTTCCCATAGAAACCCTGACATAGTTGCTTTATTCTGCAGGCTTGGTTATAAATTCCTATCGCTGTTTGTCACATCCTTACTTTCCAGAATTTCTGTACATAACAATCCATACTAAACTAAACCAAACCTCTTCCTTTCTTCTAATGTCCCACTCTGTCTCTGCTGTACCCACACTCTTTCAGCAGAGCAAACTCGATGGGCCAAATGGCCCAATTCTGCTCCTATGTCTTAAAGTCATATAGTCTCTCTCCATCATTAATTGATTTGTTTTGTAGTTGCCTGACAATGGCAGATACACATTACACCAATGAATGCATAAAAAGGGATGGTACTAGAAATCAGAAATGGAAAGTGAATTTCATAAAACACTTGGCTGTGAATAGAGCAGGCCGGTTAATACTTTGATCGCATGTCCTTAGTCACCAGTTTTGTGCAGTGTACTTGAAGAGAGATGAAACATTAATGTGTTTCTTTGCTCCTTAGATATTGGCATACTAACTGCTTCTTTTTCTTTTTGGCCCTTGGAGATTATTATGGTTGCTAAGCTGCTACAGAGAAATATGAGAAGAGACACACAAAGATCAAAGAATGTTGTCGGAATAGTTCATGGCATTCTTCTTATCTAAAGTTTTGTTATCTAATCTGTGGTAGCCATGGTAGCATAGTAGTTGCAGTTTGGGGTGTCAGTTCAGTTCTGTCATCTTTAAGGAGTTTGTACGTCCTCCCAATGAATGTGTGGGTTTCTTCTGGGTGCTCCAGTTTCTTCCCACAGTCCAGAGGAGTACTGGTGATTAGATTAATTGGTCATTGTAAATTGTCCTCTGATTAGGCTAGGGTTAAATCGGTAGGAGGGTAGCTAGTGGCCTAGCTCAGAGGGCCAGAAGGGCCTATTCCAAGCTTTATCTTTGAATAAATAATATAAATTGGGAAGAAGTTGAGAAGAATTTAAGAAGGATGAATTCAAAAACAGTGGGAGAAATGTCAAAGAAGCAGTACTGAAGAAGGGTCTCAGCCCGAGACATCAACTGTTTGTTCATTTCAATTGATGTTGCCTGACTTGTTGAGTTCCTCCAGCATTGTGTGTGTCAGTGTCACTGTAGCATCTTGCACTGTGCATGTGCAGAGTGCATGATGTTCATGGGTGTGTGACTGGTGTTGGGAAAATCACATCTGTGCTCAGTGAATCCCATTGAGAAGTCACTGGGAAAACGTTCCAATAGACTTAAACTTCACCACTAATACAATTCAGCCTGCAGAAAAATAAATTCATTTTGCAAATAAAAAAAACTCAATTTCCAACCATGTCCTTTTTATTATTATGTTTTAAAAGATATTAATAAACCTGAGAATTGGGATTTAGCGAAGAGTGATCAAGAAATACAGAATCAGAATCAGGCCTGCATTGTGAAAATTGTGCTTATGTGACAACAGTACAGAGCAAGACATGAGCGTTACTGTGAGTTTAAATAGTTAGATAGATAAATGGTGCAATGTTGTGCTCATGGGTTTATTAACAAGTTGTTCCTCAATCATTGAGTGTCAGTATTCAGGCTCCTATATCTCCCCCCTGATGGTAGTAATGAAAAGAGGGCATGTCCCAGATGTTGAGGGTCTGTAATGATGGATACTACTCTCCTGGAGGATTGCCTCTTCAAGATGTCCTCTTGAAGAACCTGTGATGGAGTTGGTTCAATCTCTTTCAATCCTGCATGTTGGAGGCTGCATACCAGACTGTGATGTAATCAGTCAGAATTCGCTTCACTGTATACCGGTAGAAAATTTCAAGAGTCTTCAAACTCCTAAGGAAGTAGTGCTGCTGGTGTGATTTGTGATTGAATCAATTTATTGGATCTAGGAAAGATCCTCAGGAATTTGAAGATGCTCACCCTTTCCGTTGCTAACCCCTTGTGTGTTCTCCCAATTTCCCTCTTCACAATCTTGTTCTGGTTAAAATTGAATGCAAGGTTGTTGCAATACCACTCAATCGGCTGATCTATCTCGCTTCTCTACATCAGCTTGTCACCTTCGGAGATTCTGCCAACAACAGTGGTGTCACTAGTGATTTATAATTTATAAAGAAAAGGAAACAGAAATATTATTACAGCTTTTATTTTTATTTGTAATTGGGATACCAGAATTGCCAGTACTATCTAGAAGTATAGCTGGGGTTTTGTGACAGTAGATCATATGTACCTCAGCTCTATGCCACTGGATCACCTAACCTTGATCAAAATTCTTCCTGTTTCGTGTGAATTGAATAACAAAATATAAAAGTCAAAAACTAAAACAAAATTGAGAGCTTACAGAATAAAAGAAAAGTTTAAATCAGAACTTTTTTGTAATTGTTCAATACCATTGACCACAAGAGGGTCATTTCTATTACTTCAACAAAAATATCACCAGCACAAATAACTTCTCATTATTTTCAAAATTCTAATTTTATAATTTCTCTGCAAAAAACAGCTTTACAAATATTAAACTCTTCCCTTCAAGAGCAGCACCAAAGCTATTGGACTTTTGAATTGACAGAATGCACAGTACATTGCAAACATGCTGGCGCTGACAATAAATGGTGACGTAACGTTTTGCAGCTAGCTCACAAAACTTCTAGATATGTCTTCTAAACTATTATTGCTGCAATCTGCAGCCCACAATTTTCCTTTAAGGTACCTTTTGAAGTGTCTAATACTAGCAATTTTATGATAACCTGAAGAACTTGGTAGGCCTAGCTCACAGGAATGTAGGTAGGGCACCTTTACGCAGACGAAGGTCCACCATGGCTGAAAGAGAGGTCAAGAATGACGACTCCAAGCCAGTCTAAAATGGTGGGGTGTAAAACTTCTTGTACCCAGTAACTTGTTAGCAAAGGTGCAGTCACTGGAGAACAAGATAGAGGACCTAAGGGCAAGATTGCTGTATCAGAGGGAAATGAGGAATTGCTGCATTCTCTGGATCACAGAGACACAGGCCACCCCCAAACAGGTCAGTTATGGCTGACTGACTAAAGTGCTTCTCAATCCACTAGATGGACTGGTCTGCTGATTTGAAGAGGGCAAGAGGTGAGCATCTGTATTTCATGATAAACTCTTTGTGATGCTTGTTTGTGGTGGTCTTGACACACTGTTGTTCTCCCAAACTGGAACATCTAATGATTAAGTGCCATCCATTCTACTTACTAAAAGCATTTTCCTTCATGATCCTGACCAGTTTACATATTGCCAAAGTGCTCAATATTCAGCGCCTGATGTATTTCGAGTGCTGTGACTAGAAAACAAGAAACAGCCTACCCTGACACCTTTCAAATCAATGGTGGGGACTTCAATCAAGCTTCCTTGAAGAAATCTCTGCCCAGTTATTAATATATCACCTGCAGCACCAAGGGTCCCAACACTTGACTACTGCTACACTACCTCAAGAAATGCCTACCATTCCATCCCTCAACTGCATTTCAGGAAATCTGATTATCTAGCTGTTCCTCTATCTACATAGAGGCAGAGGCTAAGGAACAAGAATCCAAAAGTAAGGACAAAAAAAAAGGTGGCAATGGGAGGTAGAGGAGAAGCTATCAGATTGCTTCAAGTAGTGGACTAAGCCATGTTCGAGGACTCATCAGTGGATCTGAACAAATATGCCATGGTTGTCGTGGACTTTATAAAATCAGTCATAGATAGGTATGTCCACAAAATTCATTTAGAATTTTCTCCAACCAGAAGCCTTGGATGAAGCAAGTGATTTGCCTTATCAGTAGCATTCAGGTCTGGAGACAAAGTGAAATACAAGAGGTCCAGGTACAGCCTCTGGAAAGCCATCTCACATGTGAAGTGGCAATTCTTGACCAAACTTTACTCATTGATGGATGTTTAACAGTGTGGCAGGGCTTGAATGCTATCACCTCCTATAAAGTAAAACCAAACAACATCTGTGACAACAAGATTTTGTTCCCGGATGAGCACAGTGCCCTTTGTGATTGCGCTGACTGGCGAAACGTGTCAGGCACTTTCATGAACTTCACAGCCTTTGCTGCCCCAGTGACTTCAGTCTCTGGGGCTGACATGAGAGCATTCTTCAGGAGAGTGAATCCATGGAAAGCATCTGGCCCCGACAGGATACCAGGCCAGGTACTGAAGACCTGCTCTGATCCAGTGGCTGCATTGTTTACTGATATTGTTAACCTCTCACTTTGGCTGTGTGAGGTACCCACCTGCATCAGGCAGGCCTCAGTAATACTGTGCCCAAGAAGAACATGCCTCAATGACTACCACTCAGTAGCACTTGCATCCACTGTGATGAAAGGTTAGCAATGAAATATACCAACTCCTGCCTGAGAAGTGACTTGGATCTACTCCACTTTGCCTACTGTCACAACAGGTCCATAGCAGGTGCCATTTCATTGGCTCTTCACTCAACCTTACAACGTCTGGACAGTGGAGATGCATACATCAGGATGCTCTTCATTGAGAACAGCTCTGCATTCAGTACCATCATCCCCTCAAAACTAATCAATAAGCTTTAAGTCCTAGGCCTCAATACCTCTTTATGCAACTGGATCTTTGATTTTCTCACTTACAGACCCAGTCAGTTTGGATTAGTACCATCATCTCCACAATAACCATTAGCACAGGTGTACCATAAGGCTGCGGGCTTAGCCCGTGCTGTACTAACTTTGTTCTTAAGACCAGGAGGCTAACCACAGCTGCAATGCAATATTTAAGTTTGCTGACGACACTACTGTCATTGGCCAAGTCAAAAGTAGTGACAAATCAGCATATAAGAGGGTGATTGAAAATACAAGAAGTCTCTGGGAAGCCAGCTGAATGTTGCCACAACAAACACATTTCACTTAGTGTCAGCAAAAACAAAGAGCTGATTATTGACAAGAGGAGTCACCAGAGGCCCATGAGCTAGTGCTCATCAGGGGATCAGAGGTGGAAAGGGTCAGCAACTTGAAATTCCTTGATGCTATCATTTCAGAGGATGTATCTTGGGTCTAGCACGCCTCTACTTTCTTAAGTTTGCGAAGATTGGGCATGTCATCTAAAATTTTATAGAAGTTTGTCAAATGCATGGTGGAGAGTATACTAATAGGTTACATCACAGCCTGCTATGCCCTTGAATGGAAAATCCTACAATAAGTAGCGGATACAGTCCAGTCCATAACAGATAAATTTATCTACATGGAGCGCTGTCCTGAGAGAGCAGCGTCCATCATCAAGGACCCCCAACATCCAAGCCGTGCTCTCTTCTCGCTGTTGCCTTCAGGAAGGAGGTGCTGGTACAGAAACCTGATGACCCACACCACCAGGTTCAGGAGCAGTTATTATGCCCCAACCATCAGGCTTTTGAAACGGGGGGGTGGGGGGTATAACTTCACTCACTCTAACACAAAACTGCTTCCACAGCCTATGGACTCAGTTTCAAAGACTCTTCATCTCATGTTCTTGTTTGCTTATTTATTATTATTTTGGAGGTTTTGTCTTTTTGTATTTAAACAGTTCATTGTCTTTTGCATGTTGATTGTCACCATGTTGTGTGTGTTTCTTTATACTTACTGTGAATACCCACAAAAAATGAATCAGTGTAGCATGTGATATATATGTACTTTGATAGTAAAATTACTTTGAACTTCTGAACACAAGGACAGTACCATTTCTTTGTGCATCTAAATTTTGCTGAAGTTACATATAAAATGTAAGCTCTATACAATTTTGCACCACAGTTTTAAATCAATTTGCAGGAGCCACCCAGAAATAATTTGGTATTGTTCAAATATCATGGACAATGTACCCGATTACCTTTAGCAATTAGCTGTTCAATAAAATTTCATTGCATAGTGTATGTATGTAAATATAGTGCTTCTAATTACAATGTCCCTTCAAAATAGACACAAGGGTTGAGAAACTTGTCTGCTTATTTTAGTTTCTGTCCGGACTGAAAGTGATGAAACACCTTCAGTGCAGTTTGTTTGCTTGTTGTTAAGGAGATCTACCACAGCTGATACCACAATCATATTATCAGACCAGCTGCAGTGTGCCCAGTGTTTCTCATTTGTGAGATCTCCCAATATGCAGCAATTGTTGATCCATCAAATATATCAAAGGGACGAGCAGACAAACTATGCAATGATGCACATTCCTCCAAGCTGTAGGGGGCATAATTCAGCTCAGATCCAGATATCTTTAGTAACTGTATTGTCTAATTCACCTGGAAATACACATTGAGGTTGTCATTGCCACTGCATAGAACCCAAAGAGAAGGTGTGACTCATTCATTCACACTCAGTCTGCTCTGCTCTGGCTCTCTATTTGTTTCTTGCACCCATGCCACCCAGAGTAAAGAAAGTTCAAAGTAAATTTATTATCAAAGTCAATTTATGTCACCATATACAGCTCTGAGATCCATGTTCTTGCAGGCATACTCAGTAAATCCAAGAGCCACAATGGAATCAATGAATTACCGCAAGCAACAGTATGGACAAGTAATCAATATGCAAAAGATGACAATCTGTGCAAATACAAAAGGAAAAAAAATCAGACATAATAAATAAATAAGCAATGAATATTGTACATGAAATGAAGGGTCCTTGAAAGTGACTCCATATGTTGTGGGAACTTTTCAGTGTTTGGGCAAGTGAAGTTGACTGACGTTATCCCCTGATGGTTGATGGGTAATAACTGTTCCTGAATCTGGTAGTGTGAGTCCTGAGGCTCCTGTACTACATTCCTGATGGCAGCACTGAGAGGAGAGTATGAACTGGGTGGTGGGAGTCCCTGATATTCAATGCTGCTTTTCTGTGACAGTACTCCATGTGGGCACGTGGCCAAGTGGTTAAGGTGTTCGACTAGTGATCCTGGTCTCGCAAGACTAACGGATGCCTTTTTTTCACTCCATGTAGATTTGCTAAGTGAAAGGGCGGGCTTTGTCCTTGATGGACTGGGTTGTATCCACTACTTTTTTTTGCAGGATTTTCCATTCAAGCATATTGGTGTTTCCATACCAGGCTGTGATGCTATCAGTCAGTATACAGTACTCTCCCTCACACATCTAGAGAAATTTGTCAAAGTATTGGGTGTAATGATGAATCTTCACAAACTTCTAAGGAAGTAAAGATGCTGCTGTGCTTTCTTTGTACTTGCACTTACATGCTGGGCCTAGGACAGGTCTTTTGAAATGACAACCCTGAGATTCATTTTCGTGTAGGCATACTTGGTAAATTCAAGAACCGTAATAGAATCAATGAAAACCTTGTCCCAACAGGATGGGAAAACAACCAGTATTGAAATAGATAATGAGAACACTTAGTCCTTGTTTATTGTCATTTAGAAATATATGCATGCATTAAGAAATGATACAATGTTCCTCCAGAGTGATATCACAGAAAAACAGGACAAACCAAAGACTAACACTGACAGAACCACATAATTATAACATGTAGTTACAGCAGTGCAAAGCAATACCATAATTTGATAAAGAACAGACCATGGGCATGGTAAAACAAGTTTCAAAGTCCCGAGTCGATTGACTCCCGATAGTCCCGATAGCAGGTGGCAGAAGGGAGAAACTCTCTCTGCCATAAACCTCCAGGTACCGACAACTGCCGATGCGTTGGAAGCACCCGACCACAGCCGACACTGAGTCCATCCGTCCGAAAACTTCGAGCCTCCGACCAGCCCCTCCGATACAGCCTCCCGAAAGAATAATAATAATTAAACACTAAATTTTGAGAGCATTAGATGAAGAGTCCTGCAAGTGTGTCCCCAGCAAATCAGAAATGTGAATCTAAACTTCTGATTGCAGATTTGTAAGGGTGATAGCACAAGGCAAAGTCATTCAGATGTGAAGGGGGAAGAGTGTGCCTGATGTGGATTAAAAAGTCAATCCTACAAATCTTGCACATTGAAGAGGATATCAAAAGATAAGTAGACAAGATGAATCTGCAGGTTTTGAGCCAGTGTTGGGTTTAGAGAAAGCATTGTACCTGGCTGCTGAACAAGGCTAATTCTCTGGAAGAAACAGCCAACTAGATGTACCTACTGTACATCAAGTGGTTGAAGCAAGGGCAGTATAACTTTTAACCAGACACTGTTGTACAATGTAATGTAATTCTGAAGCACGCCATCAGTCTCAGGAAGACCTCAGGAAGATCAGTTTCAAGTCCATGTACTTAATGTATCAAAAGCTTTACTGAAATCTGCTAGAATTCTTCAGGAGTTATTGTACACAAAGGACTGAGAGAAATATCAAAGCCATATTTAGCATATGTAACCCTCAGGTTTGGCTAGTGGCTTAATCTAGGAGAAGACAGCCTCCGGCCCGGACAGGCTTGGAGAAATCTTGTATGGGTGGATGCTGTGTGTTGTGTTCCCCTGTTACAAATTAGTGCCATGAAATAATAAACAGTACACAATATGCAATTAAATGATTGAGCTTTATAATTCTTAATTTGACTATAGGTAAGTGAAGAAACTAAAAAAGAAAAAAGGCCCATTCTCATGAAACAGTCTAATGCGCAACATTGGAGCTCATAGTTCCGTCCATTCATTCCCCATTGACCTCCTCTGAGTGTCTCGGACTCTTGCTCCAGATCCACTCCATCCGGCGGTCTACGAACTCTCTGCACTCGCGTCTTCTCTCTTCATCTCTCGCCGACAAAAGACTGCAAAATCCCTTCTCTCAGACCCACAAGAAAGAACAATATGCCTCTCATTGGATGACGCACATTCCAAAGCCCCTGTTATCTCTAGTCATTACCCAAACACTGCTGCTACAGAGAAACCATTGCATTAGCAGTGAAATCTTACAGAGAGGCAATTAGCATCTACATAATGACAAAATCATGGAGGCAGGCAATGACAAGATTCAATGTAGGCAATAATTTCAGTAACACATCTCACAGAAGAACATGGAGGTGTCACTCATGGTACAGGGAATCCAGAAATAGTGTTTCATTAGATTTCAAGGAGAAATTTAAAGTCAAGTTGGAGAAACTGACTAAGGCAGATATAGTGATCAACTTCAGTTGATATACCAATCCTTTGAGTGTCCAAAGTTAGTATATATTGAGAGGTCAATTTACATAGATGAAACTTTGCCTACCATTTACCCATCCCCCTGTGAAGATGATAAAACTTGTTTTGCCATTAGACAGTGGTCTCAGTATTTTATATGTTGGATACAATGAATGGGTACAGTTTCAATGAGGGGAGATTTAATGAAGCCTGTTTCAATGTGTTATTTTGTTGTTCTTCAGCTGTCCATCGATTTTTTGATGTTAACTGAGGTCTGGGCAAGGTTGTATGGAGGACTGGCAGTTGCCCATGCTGCAAGTCTCCCCTCTCCACGCCACCAATGTTGTCCAAGGGAAGGGTACTAGGATCCATACAGCTTGGCACCGGTGTCATTACAGAGCAATGTGTGGTTAAGTACCTTGCTCTAGGACACAACATGTTGCCTCAGCTGAGGCTCGAACTAGCGACCTTCAGATCACTGGACTGAAGCCTTAACCACTTGGCCACGTGCCAAAATGTTATTTTGTATATGCTGTTGGAAATGAAAGTGACACAGTACCAGACATTTTCTAAAGACCTTCTGCACCTGACTAAGTTCCAATGGGATAAAGATTATGTCAAATGACATATTGATCTTCAGAGAAGTAGGAATTGTTGCAGGGCGGAGAACCCTGATAAGCAGATGCAGGAAGAATTAGCACACATTGAAGTTTAAAGTGAACAAATTCTCCTACCCAGGTAGTTTGCAACCAGACTTATCAAAACCTGGGGTAGTAAGGCAGATGCCATTTTCAATAGATTCTGCGGATGTAGGATTTATCAACTATCCATGCAAATTCCTTCTTCATCTGAGTGACCCACTGGTGTCTCCAGAATAGCATCTGAGAATCAGGGAGTGGGGCTTATACCCTACAGTCGCTGTCAACTGCTGCTGCAGCATTCTCAGAGATGTGGAATGACCCACTGTCATGTACCTGTATAAGCATGAAGCGCTTTCCTTTTAAGAGCTGTAATTGTTGCTTTTGTTAACCAACACCTCTTACTTTAGACACCAACAGAAAATATCAGTGCTAAGGCCAGAAATAGTACAATCAGCATTGGTAATTATTAAAATCATAGGAAATGATCAGTGCATAGTTGCGTGGATTTTCTGTGTGTCATTCACCAGAAGATCCATCTGTGGACTAATTGCCCATTATGAATCCTGTGCTTGTTTAGTAGTCCTACCTAATTTTGTCCTTGATAGCTTTCAAGGTAATCGCTGAGGCGTGTCTCCAATTATAACTGAGTTTTATGATCAGAGTATATTAGGGTGAAAACTGACAACCTTAACCATAAAAAATTTCCTTGTCATAAGCTTATCAAGAATGCTAAGGCCATTAAATAAAATCCTTTATTACAACATTCTTAAACATATGTACACAATAGGTCATATAAATTGCACCCTTTCCACTGTGTATGGAATATTTTGAAGCAAGTGTCTCCTCCTTCCTCACAGCTGGGTGGTTTTCCTTGGTGCTCTTCAGACCTTGTTCCCTCATTTAGCTGTGTACAGCGGTTTCCACCACTAAAGGTTTAACGCCCTCCTCTTTCATCAGTTGCTCTGCCATTATTTTTTTCTTTTTTTTTGTTCTCTTAAATGGTTCATTGCTGTATATTTCTTAAAAACTGTTAGTTTAACTTTGCTCAAATTTTAAGTCTGTTTTGTTTACTTTGCTGTATTTTTAATGCATATTTGTAATTAATAACTCTGAATAACTTGCTCAGGCAGTGTTGTCAGTTTGACCATCAACCGCTGCCTTATTGCTGACCTTCCCTCAGTCTTGAGCTCATTTGTGAGGTAGTATTTTAATGACTGCACAGTGCTCCATTCCAGTCACAATTCTACAGTAATTGAAGAAGCCCATGCCTGCTTCCAGTAAGACCTGAACACCATCAGGCATGAGTTTAAGAAGTGACAATTAATGTTTGCATCCAGTACACTGCACCATACTAATACAGCTCTTCACATGCATCAGCATCTGCTAGGCATAATAAATAGAAAGTGATTTTTGTTTGCCAAAGACAACAACATTTTGGCCTGTATAATGTCAGAAAATCTGGGTATGCAGAATCATGTGTTGTTAATTACTTTGCAACGTCTGATTATGTGGGGAGAAAAGTACTACTTTATTTTATACAATGTGGGTCAATTTATTTGTTTCAGAAGTCAACACATGGGTGACCCTGTGGTGCAGCAGATGGGGCTGCTGCTTTACAGCTCCAGTAACTCTTGTTTGATCCTGACGATAGGTACTGTCTATGTAGATTTTGCACATTGTCCCTTTGACCTGTATGTTTTCTCTGGGTGCTTTAAATTCCTTGTTATTATCAAAAATTCACTAGTTGGTAGATATGTCTTTTTTAAATTACCCCTGTTGTAGGTGCGTGTAGAATCAGGAGATAGATGATGGTTTTGTGACAGAATAGGTTACGGAAAAATAAGTTATGGAATTGTATTGCTGGGATCAGTCTAAAAGATAACATAGAGCTGTTGTGTTGAGTAGCCTCCTTCTTTATCACAAAGCAATGTGAGAATGATATATTTATACAGATTAGCTGATGTGCTGCAGCGTTTGCATTTGCTCATGTTTGGTCAAAAATTCAGATTAAGGCTGTGATCCAAACATAGAATGCCTTGCATCAGAGCTGGTGGGGAAATAAAATTCTTTGGTAATTTTGTCACCAACACTGTAGAATTATGATAGTTGCTTTGTGGGAACTCCACAAAATTAACAAGCTATGAAATGTTTACATTAATTCCAAATCTGGAGTTTATTCACATATTATACATACAATTTACCCATTTTATGGATGAACTTCATAATTCTGATAAGAAATAAAGTGATATGTAGTTAATTGACTTCCTATTGTACACACACACACTGGCTAATTTTCTTTTACTAGTGGTCTAGACATTTCTGATTTTTCAAACAGGTAATAACATAGGTGTTCAGTAACTTAATTGTTTTCACTAAAGCCTGGTCCTTTCTAATGTTACATTGTATACAAACATTTGACTTAAGCAATTCAAAGTTTTCATGAAATATCTTGAATTTCCCTGTCAGACAATAAAATTCCTACTGTTTTTCTGTGTATTAGATTCTCTAATCCTTATTTTTAGTGGTTATTTTTTGTAAAATTATTTTTTTAATTTTGTGTACACTTTGATTTTTTTTGTTGCAGTTCAGAAGTGTCATAATCCTAGGTATATCAAATAGTTGACTTGTCTCTGTTAAATTAGCTTCTACATAGTTTCTACTGAAGACATGAAATGCTCTTCTAAAGTAAATCATATTGCAAAGGACATTTAACTGATCAAAATGAAGGAAACGGCTGGCAGTAACATTAAACAATGTTCATTTGTAAGTGTTGAATAACTATAGTTGTGGCTAAGTAACTAAAAACTAGGTGCAATAATTTAAGCAGAAAGTGATTTAGACAGACACATGTAAATTGTGTGAACTGATTGACACAGTAAGCATATAAATAAAACACACTAATCAAATTATATTTATATGGATACATCACCACCTGTAGGTTCCAAGTAATAAACTGCCTTAACTTAGAAACATATTGTGCTTTTGTCTCTCACACTCTCTCTCTCTCTCACACACACACACACACACACATTTTCATGTTTTATTGTTTTACACCATTGAATCACAATGGATTTAATTTGGCTTTCCTGACACTGATCAACAGAAAAGCCTCTTTTGTGTCAAAGTGAAAACAAATTTCTACACATTGGTCTAAATTTATTACAATTATTAAACACAGAATAATTAATTGCATAATTACTCACCCCCCTCAAATCAGTATTTAGTAGATGCACCTTTGGCAGCAATAACAGCCTTGAGTCTGTGTGGATAGGTCTCTATCAGTTTTGCACATCTGGACACTGCAATTTTTTCTTCATTCTTCTTTACAAAATGGCTTCAGCTCTGTCAGATTGCACAGGGATCATGAGTAACCAGTCCTTTTCAAGTCCAGTCACAAATTCTCAATTGGATTGAGGTCTGGACTCTGACTTGGCCACTCCAGGACATTAACTTTGTTTTTAAGCCATTCCTATATATCTTTGGCTTTTTACTTGGGATCATTGTCCTGCTGGAAAACAAATCTTCACCCAAATTGCAGTTCTCTTGCAGATTGCATAGGTTTTCCTCCAGGGTTTCCTTATATTTTGCTGCATTCATTTTACCCTCTACCTTCACAAGCCTTCCAGGGCCTGCTGCAGTGAAGCATCCCCAAAGCATGAGGCAGCCACCACCATGCTTTACAGTGCGGATGGTGTGTTTTTGATGTGTGGTGTTTAGCTTACGCCAAACCTAGCGTTTAGTCTGATGGCCAAAAAGCTCAATTTTGGTTTCAACAGATGATAGAACCTTCTTCCGGCTGACTTCAGAGTCTCCTACATGTCTCTGGCAAACTCTAGCTGAGAATCCATTTGCTTTACCATTAACCTTACTTAAATGTTCAAATTTCAATATTTCTTATAAAAGAAATGGGTACACGAGGTCAAAAATGTAATTTCTGAAATGCAAACCACAAACTTACTGCAAAATCTATGCTATCTGAGGCAAGCATGTGCTGCAGATGTATGTAGTGGTGAATGAATCTCCTCCCACTAAGTGTGCAGATGTCAGAGCTGGTAAGGCCTGACAAACAGAGATTCAGCGATTGGAATGCTGTGGCGTTCTAGAAGCTGCAAATCTGAAATTATATCTGTAAAATTTAAGCATGGACTTGAGTATTAAAGGCAAGACTCTCAACAGGTTAATTGCTTTAAATTTGTGTTTTTCCAGAATGATTACAAAAAATTATCAATTCAATGCAAAGATTTTGTTGTTGGACTTCTAGACTTGTGCCGGATTACTGAAGAAGTAGAAGCCATTTTGAATGGGGCTGTGGAGACAAATCCCAACAGTAAGGGTGAATTTCGACCTAGCCTTAGTCGGCTAAAATTAGCTATTAAGTTTGAAGTCAAAAAGGTAAGAGGCATTGTAGGCACTGAATTCAGTATATTTTTATATTGTGAATTCCCACTTAACTATGAGTTTGTAATGATTACTTAATGTAGAGTATTTGTAATATTGTATCATAGTTACATCTGAAATCTTATGAAATATATTATTAATAAGAATCAATGAGATTATATGTTAAAGATTAACTGATCATTGTTTAATGCTTCCGATATTTAAGCATGTTCATTCTAGAGACGGAAACCATGATTTATCAGTTCAAACAAAAACTTTATGAAATAATACCAGAAACTTGAATTAGAAAGCTGAATGATAATTATTGAAACATTAGAGGAATTGTTTTGTGGGGTTCAGTGGACCATTTTCAATGCAATAATCAGTGTGTCCCGTTATCATTTAGGGCACAGTTAGAGGGCAGTGGGTGTCATTGTGGAGACCTAGTGGCCAGAAGCCGTTGCAAGTAATACATATTTCATGGATAGTTGGTGTAGCAGTGCACAGGTATAATAGTCGATGGGTGTTACATGGGGCATGTCATGAACAGCCAGTGTTTTAACTGGTCTGCTTTGGGTAATAGTCTTTCAATGCCAAACAGCAAGTAGCCAATGGATGTGACAAGGCATTTGATCAGCAGGGGTTGCTACATGGGACCAGTAATAGGTTATTGGTATTATAATGGACACTGTTTTTGGGAAAGGGGTTTTGCAGGATGTACACAGTTAATGGCTTGCTATTGTTGTAATCTCATTGTTCTTTTGACGGGACCATTGAGAGGGCCTTATTTTTTCATGGTGAAACTTCTACTGAATTGAATTGACAAGTGGGTTGCAGGCTCTTCATTTACGGGAATTCACAAAATTGGATCCAAAATCAGTTAAAGAAGTTTACAACTTTTGATAAACTTTATTTTTCTTGGTTTTTCTTAAATTGTATTGTATTATGAATCAGAACTAGTAATATCCTCTAATTTTCAGACCTTCAGTACAAGCCCTTCTTAGAACAGGAGAGCATTTTATACCCTATGATTTGAAGAGAAAAATCTTCAACGGTAGCTTGTATTATAAACTGGATCTTGACAACGTGGCTTATGCTTTCAGTTCCAAAGTAATGGCGGAATCTGTATTGCATCAGAAAACTACAATGGGGGCCTTGAATGCCTTGCTGAAGATTTCCATGACAGAAAAAGACACCTGCTCCATCTCTGAATGAGAAAATACTAATAAGCTCAATTGTTTTGTTCTGTTCATTTCATGCATCCCACTATTATTTTTAGAATTAGAATCAGAATTGGGTTTAAAATCATGAGTATATGTTGTTAAATTTGATGTTTTGTGGCAGCAGTGCATTGTAATGCACAATAATAAAAAATCTGTAAATTCTGGTGAGAAGAACATATATATATTAAATAAAACATTAAATGAGAAGTGCAAAGTGAGAGCACAACAAATTTGTGAGGTAGTGTTCATAGGTTCATTGTCCATTCAGAAATCTGGTGGGACACGGGAAGAAGCTGTTCCTGAGATGTTAAGTATGTGTCTTCAAGTTCCGGTACCTCATTGAAGATGTTCTTGATGCGAAGGAAGCTGGTGCCCATGGTGGAGATGGCTTGGTTTACAACTTTCTGAACCTTTTTCTGATCCTGTGCAGAGCTCCCTCCCCCTCCATGATACGTTAGAATGTTCTTCATGATACATCTGTGGAAGTTTGTAGGAGTGTCTGGTGACATACCAATTCTCCTCAAACTCCTAATGAAATGGAGTTGCTGTCGTGCCCTCTTTGTAATTGATCAATATGTTGGGCCCAAAATAGATCTTCAGAGATGCTGACACTCAGGAACTTGAAAATGTTCATCCTTTCCACTGCTAATCTTTGATGAGGACACGTGTGTTCCCTCAACCTCCCCATCCTGAAGTTCACAATCAATTCCTTGGCCTTACTGACATTGAGTGTAAGGTTGTTGTTGCAACATCACTCAACCAGCTGATCTACCTCACTGCTGTACGCCTGTTCATCATCTTCTGAAATTCTGCCAAAAATGGTTGTGTTGTTAACAAATTTATAGGTGAGTTTGAACTGTGCCTGGCCACACTGTCATGGATACAGAGAGCATAGAGCAGTGAGCTGAGCATGTATCCTTGAGGTGCACCAGCACTGATTGCCAGTGAGGAGGAGATAATACTTCGGATCCACACTGACTGTGGTCTTCCGAAGAGAAGTCAAGGACCTAACTACAGAGGGAGGTACAGCAGCCCAAGTTTTGGAGCTTGTTGATTAGAACAGAGAGTATGATTGTGTTCAACATTGAGTTGTGATCAATAAATAGCAGCCTTATTAGGTATTGCTATTGTCCAGGTGATCTAAGGCCGAGTGGAGTGTATGTGAGATTGCTTCAGCTGTAGATCTATTGTGGCGATAGGCAAATTGCAGCAGGAGTTAGTATTTTAGTTAACATTTCTTCAAGTCCTCCAACCATTTAACCCCACCCCCCTTGTGAAAACTGCCTTCACATTGGTTATTTATGACATGGTATTTTGGGATTCTTTGATGGTTAGCTGAAATTCAGGATTTAAATCAGAGGAGAGATTAAGGTGTATAAGGAAGGATCTGTTGCCTGTAAATGTAAGGCTATTCAACTATTTCCAAATGCAGTTTAGAATTCATGGATATTGCCAGCAATTTAGATTTTGAAAAATTGATTTTCTTTACAGTTACAGAATAATCACTTGACGAGGTTGTAAACTTTAAATGTAGTATTCCCGTCAATGAAAAATCTAAAGTTTTCTGAAATTGAATATTTCATTATAATGATATATTCTAAAAATGTTATGGTTGTGTATGACTACATCACTAACGCATCTATCAACTTCAGCAACACACATAAAATGCTTGAGGAGCTCGGCAAGTCAGCCAGAGCTTCTGTCCCTTTCATTTTTATTCCTGATGATGGGTCTCATTCTGAAAAATTGACTGTTTATTCCCCACCAAAGATGCTCCCTGATATGTTGAATTCATCCATCATTTTGTGTGTGTTGCTCAGGATTTCCAACATCTGCAGAATCTCTTGTGTTTACATTTATTAAATTCATAGTTTTATTTAAAAGTAAGAATATTACATTGGAAATGCAACATATTTAAATAATAAAACATTTTTTAAGTTTCATTAATTATCTCCACTTTGATTTCTAACATCATATTTGTTGTCTTTCCTTAAGTTTGTAGCTCATCCAAACTGTCAACAACAGCTTCTCTCTATCTGGTATGAAAATCTCTCTGGATTACGTCAACAGCCAATAGCAACCAAGTTTCTGGTTGTGTTAGCTGTAGTATTGGGGCTGCCATTCCTAGCCTTGTGCTATTGGATTGCACCTTGCAGCAAGGTTAGTCATCTTTGACTTTGTCACACCAGTGATGGGGGAAGTAAACCCATGACGGGCTAAGGGTAAAAACCATGGATTTATTTTCAATAGAGAATGCTGCACTCTGGATATATATATCAAGTGACCATAAACCCTAATCATCTTCATGATTTGTTGCCATCTTTTCCAGCTGGCACCCAGTACTGCCTACATGACATTCCTCTACTTAAATAATTAATTATCTGCCAATGCCCTTTATGGGAGTCAAGTCCATTTTGTTTGTTTGGACATACTGATCAAGAACTAAATACTGCAGTATTCTGTTTCTAATTTTACCCTCATGCTCCCTACTGCTGAACATAAATGTTTCAGCCTTCGATTGTCAGCAAATGGAATGCTGAGGAAGCGTGCATTGCTGCAGACAGTGTTATGCTTTTGTTAATCAAAGGCATCAGCTCAGGCAAATGTTTGCTGTAGTGTGACTTCCAAGCTGTGATGTATCATTCCTAATACAGTAATATTTGTTTGCTGATATCTTATACTGACGTCTTTTTCTCCAGTCCAATTTAGACTGGAGAGAGAATATCACAAACTCTCTAATCTATTGAAATCCCAACATTCAATTATAGTTATAAATTAGTGGTGTATTAGAGTCATAGAATATTACAGTACAGAAACAGACCCTTCAGCCCATCTAGTCCATGCCAAACTGTTAATCTGCCTAGTACCATCGACCTGCACCTGGACCGTAGCCATACCTATCCCAATTTCTCAGAAGTGTTCAAATCGAACCTGCATCCACCAGTTCAGTTGGCAGCTCGTTCCACACTCTCACCACTCTGTGAGTAAAGAACATCCCTCTTATATTCCCCTTAAACATTTCCCCTTTCACCCTTAACCCATGACCTCTAGTTTTAGTCTCACCGAACCTCAGTGGAAAAAGCCTGCTTGCATTTACCCTATCTGTACCCCTCATAATTATGTTTACTTCTATCATATCTCTAGTCTCCAGGGATTAAGTCCGAACCTATTTAATCTTTCCCTATGACTCAGGTCCTCAAGTGTTGGCAACACCATTGTAAGTTTTCTCTGCACTTGTTCAATCTTATTGACATCTTTCCTGTAGATTGGTGACCAAAACTGTACACAATACTCCAAGTTAGTCCTCACCAACATCTTATACAACTTAAACATAACATCCCACCTCTTTTACTCAGACTTTGACTTATGAAGGCCCATGTGCCCAAAACTTTCTTTACAACTCTATCTCCCCGTGACATCACCTGCAAGGAATTATGGATCTGTATTCCCAGATCACTCTGTTCTATCGCACTCCTCGATGCCCTATCATTCACTGTCTCCTACAGTGGTTTGTCCTCCACCTCACACTTGTCTGCATTAAATTCCTTCTGCCATTTTTTCAGCCTATCTTTCCAGCAGGTTCAGATCCCATTGCAAGCTTTGATAGTCAACTACACCCCAATCTTGGTGTCATCAGCAAATTTGCTGATCCTGTTAAACACATTATCATCCAGGTTGTTGATAAAAATGACTAACAACAATCGGACCCAGCGCCAATCCCTGTGACACCCCACTCATCACAGGCCTCCAGTCACAGAAGCAACCATCTACTATCACTCTCTGGCCTCTCCCACAAAGCCAATGTCTAATCCAATTTCCTACCTCATTTCGATGCCAAACGACTGAACCTTCTTGACTGTCCTCCCATGCGGACCTTGTCAAGGTCCTTGCTAAGATCCGTGCCTACTACATCGGCTCCCTTTCCTTCATCAGCTTCCTTGGAAAACTCTATAAGATTCGGCAGACGTGACCTACCATGCACAAAGTCACATTGGCTATTCCTAATCAGTCCCTGTCTATGGATCAGTGAGCGAATGTCATTCGATAATATATTTATGTGTAAGGAATCCCAAGGTGGTCATTAAAAGAGATTTGAGGATAGTGCACTGAAACAGTGAAAATAGCTCAAAAGTTAAATGCTTTTTATAGCTTAGCAAGTAATATTAACATCCAGTGGCAAATAATTACAATGATATCCAATTATTGCAAGCCTTGATGTATCATTTCCTGTGCAACAGTGTTTGTTTGTATCTGATAGTGTGTGTCTTAACTTTGACTCCAGTATATTCTTGGGAGGAAATATCAGTCTTTATCATTTTTTTTTCCATGGACTCTCAAGCTCTGCATCTTTCAGCTTTTCTGGGTTTCCATTTATGGTACTCATTTTTTTTAACTAGTAAGGTATAAACTTTAAATCTCTCTGTATGTTGCAGCTGGGGAAGATCTTGCGAGCGCCTTTTATGAAATTTGTGGCCCATGGAGTTTCCTTCACGATTTTTCTTGGCCTGCTGATCATGAATGCAGCCGACAGGTTTGAGGGCACCAAACTCCTGCCGAATGAGTCAAGGACAGATCACCCTAGGCAGCTCTTCAGGATGAAAACAACTGGTTTCAAGCCGACGGAACTTCTAATTATTTGCTGGGTAATAGGTAGGGATTTCATTTTTGTTTTTTAATCACATCAGAACTTCCCACTGAGTTTCCATAACACCACTTTTAAAATTCAGAGGATGCTTAGGCCGCAATATATCTGGTACAGGGCCAGACTTCATTAAAAATCAAAGTAAAATCTGTAGAATTTAAATTCAGATAATAATCTGAACTCTATTATGTTTACTGAAGGTGGCTATAAATTTACCAACTTGTCAGTAGAAAAAAGATCTGAAGTTCTGTAGTGTGACTCCAGGCTTACTGATGTTATTCACTCTGAAAGAGCACAGCAAGCTATTTGGTACTATTCTGCAATAAGTATAGAGAAAGCAAAGCCAGCTCAAAATGGGAACACCTAAAGGGAAGATTCCATCTTATTTCAACCTGGAGTGAAGGTCTATTTTTTTTTTCCAATATGGCACCGAGCTCTGAACTCCAGTGAATTGCGGCTGAGAGTTGCTTTTAAATTTTTTTTTTAAGTTTTTAATTGTTTTTAGGTTCATCAGGATGGTTTTGTGCATGGGAGGGAATTAAGGGCCAGGTTAGGGTTTAGGAACCGGAATGTGAGAGAATGGGAGGTCAGGCCGGAGTCTTAGGTCTCTGCTCTGCTTTCGAAGACCAGCAATGCAGAAGCGAGACATCAATGCAGATCGGATGTCAGACGTTGGACTGGTAAAGAGTGGATGTGTCGTCCTCAGGTCAGTGAGTTGTTGGCAGGTTCCAGAGTCAGAGTTCCATGCAGGCAAAAGGAACGAGTTACAGTGGCCTCCTGGGTTTGCGAATCAGCGAGACTGGAGTTCGAGGCCTAGTGTTCGGGATCATGTCATCAGTGAGACAAGAGTTTGAGACCTAAGTGTTCCGGATCCTGTCATCGATGAGTCTGGTGTTTGAGGCCTAGTGTTCAGTGATTGGCATGTACTGGGATTGACATCGAAGATTGAGGACCAAGGATTGAATCAGAAGTCTGGAAGCTGAGGCCTGTTGGCCATAGGCAACTCACGAATATTTGCAAGTCCACTGGGGAGGTTGAGTGTCTGCAGGCCTGAGTCCATGTCCATTGGAAGCTGGAGTCTGTCTGGGATAAAAAGGACTGTGTTTGTGCATGGTGAGGGGAACAGGGCTTGTATTTACTGTTGTTGTTTGTTGGTTATTGTGCTCCGTGGAGCACTGCAGGCATGTAATGTTAGTACTGGAAAGTGTGGCGACACTTGTGGGCTGCCCCAGCACACCCTCGCGTGTGTTGATTGTTAATGCAAATGACACATTTCACTGTATGATTTGATGTCCACGTGACAAATTAACTTGAATCTTTAATCTACTCAATAAAGGCAGGCCTATCCAGTAATGCCAGGATCCTAAAATATGAATTTAAAGTCATAGTCATAGTCATACTTTATTGATCCTGGGGGAAATTGGTTTTCATTACAGTTGCACCATAAATAATAAATAGTAATAGAACCATAAATAGTTAAATAGTAATATGTAAATTATACCAGTAAATTATGAAGTAAGTCCAGGACCAGCCTATCGGCTCAGGATGTCTGACCCTCCAAGTGAGGAGTTGTAAAGTTTGATCTCCACAGGCAGGAATGACTTCCTATGACGCTCTGTGCTACATCTCGGAGGAATGAGTCTCTGGCTGAATGTACTCCTGTGCCCACCCAGTACATTATGTAGTGGATGGGAAACATTGTCCAAGATGGCATGCAACTTAGACAGCATCCTCTTTTCAGATACCACCGTCAGAGTCCAGTTCCATCCCCACAACATCACTGGCCTTACGGATGAGTCTGTTGATTCTGTTGGTGTCTGTTACCCTCAGCATGCTGCCCCAGCACACAACAGCAAACATGATCGCACTGGCCACCACAGACTCGTAGAACATCCTCATCATCGTCCGGCAGATGTTAAAGGACCTCAGTCTCCTCAGGAAATAGAGATGGCTCTGACCCTTCGTGTAGAAGCCTCAGTGTTCTTTGACCAGTCCAGTTTATTGTCAATTCGTATCCCCAGGTATTTGTAATCCTCCACCATGTTCACACTGACCCCTGTTTGAATGCTTGACTAGTAGCAGTCCTAAGATGATTAAATTTAATGTAGTGCTGGAAAAGGACAGCTGCTATAATTCTTGATGTAGGCAAGGTTGACTGTCCATAATAAATTAAAATCCAAATAAATTTAGGAACAAAATGTTGGAAGATCTGTGGGATAGTTTCATGATAGAATTTAAAGAATCTGAATCAGGCATATTATCATTATTTTAGATGAAATGAAATTTGTTGTTTTGTAGGAGCAGTGCAGTGCAAAGTATATAAAATAATATAAATTACTAAATAAATAGTACAAGAGAAAAAATAATGAAGTGAAGTGTTCCTGCATTCCTGGGCTATTAAGTAATCAGATGAGAGAAGAAGCTGTTTTTAAATAATTGAGTGCAAAATGAGCTTATATCTATAAAGAATGAGTAAAGACATGACCATTGGTGATTGAAGCAGTAAGCAGTATAAAATTAAAGAGTTCAAAATGGAAAAAAAAACTATCAGAATTCCAGGCTGTGAGTGAGGTATACCAGAGGGTTACAAAAAAAGGTGTATTCAAAGGTATTAAATGGTGGGCAAATGTCTTTTATGGCTATATTGAAAGAAAAAGATGATGGTTGGGACCAATGTGGGCTTTTTAAGAACTAATGTTAATGAAAATCTGGAAGGGCAGATGTGTAGAATCATTTCTTCGCAGCAATATTTACTGTGGAGAAACAGGGTCAGACATTCAAAGACAATTATGGACACATGAAATTTAGTGTCAACATAAAACAGTAATAAAATGACGTCAATAAGGGAGCAAAAGTTCACGACCAAACAAGTTCCATCCCTGGCTTCTGTAGGGGAAGGCTGATTCTTTGTCTATAATCTCAAAGAATTCTTTCAATTTGTGATGGAAAGGAAATGAGATTAGAAAACCCTCTTCCAGTAGATCATCCTTCTCCCAAGATTCTACCAGGACAGAGGCCAATTCAGAAGGAGTGGCACTGTGTGTGTGTGCGCGCCTGTGTTTTTAGCGGAGAACAGTAGAATAAGTTATAGGCAAATAAGTGGATTGATGGGATTGTTCTTAATGGGGCACAGACTCAATGGGCTGATTGGATTTCCTTGTTATCTTAAGCAAATGTTGGATGTGAGACTCGGCAAAAACTGGTTGCCTTGATAATATCAAATGCAGCATAATCGTATATCATGTTGAAATATTACAGCATCTGCTGCAACTTCCATGACTGCCAAGTACATCTTGTGGGAGTAGCAGAGGTGGGGTGGTTCTGATGTGGTATCTACTGGGAGAAGAGCATCAGTAACACGAATCTTAATTAGATCAAATTTATCGGTAGATAGGGACAAGTGTATTAATAACTTTGCCATCTAGGGCTTAATTCAATAGTGCAATAGCATATTCATTATTTGCCTGTTGACTGTAATCAAGTCAAACATGAAACTCCCCTCCACATATACAAAGCAAGCTGGTTAATTGGTGAACTAGTAGCAGGATTAATGTCCAGTTCTTTTCTATAAAAGTGTCTGTCTATATATCATATTTGCCTTATCTTTGCAGATAAACTGAATGGAATCTGACAGTCCTTTTATATCTTGTGCTTGCTAAGTTTTTCCAAACATCTCTTCATGGAGTGGAACTCTTTTGATCCAATTTTAAATTTATCTTTTACTAATTTATATATGAGGGGAATAATGGGATTGTTAAGGAATTTACAGTAACAATTTTGCCACTCTGTCACTGGTGGCATCTTGTGGGATTCCTTGGAATCAGAAATTGGAAGGTTCAAAAGTTGTTCTCGTTTTTTTTCAGGGAGAGTTTAGGCAGAGATTCCAGAGCATTATTAAGGGAATGCTCCACTATTAAACATGCTGCCTTTTAAACTCAAGTTCTGTTTCTCTTGGGAATTCAAAACAAATCCTGTGTTGTATTTCATGGAAAAACAACCGAGTTGCCCTAATATCTTGGCCACATTTATCTTTCCATCAACAATTCTAATTTCAGATTATCATCTCATCATCACGTTACTGGGAGCTTGCTGTTTGCAAATAATCTGCCATGTTTCCTTCATCACAACAGTGATCTCATTCAAAGTCTCATCATAGGCTGTATAGCACTTTGGAACGTTCTGAGAGTGATATGAAATGTACTTCATAAATATAAATCTTCCTTCTTGAGGTTGTTTGATTGCTTGATATTAGCTGTATTTTGACCTTATCCACCAAGTAGGTTTGCAGCACATATCAGTCTTGGTTTATAGTTCCTCCTCAGCAATCCCTGATTTGAGTTTCCTGGTGCTTTAGTGGCAAGAATGATGCAGTTACCTTCAGTGTCATTGGGCTAAGGGGACGAAATTCATCTGTTTTCTAGCTTCATCCTGAAAACTTGAGATGCCTGTGCATTCCCTGATTCACATTGTCAGGGAATTTGTGTAGCTCACATATAAATAATGTGACTTGCAAATTGAATGGAAGCAGCAGCCACCATCTTTCTCACTAAGCTTGATAGGATACTGTGTTACCAGCCACTTGCTCTAGCTCCCTCTCAGTAATCAGTATTGTTAGGGAAAGAACTATTCAGAATATGATGGCCAACTTTTTAATGTACTGTATGCTTAACAGAAGTAACAAACAATGATCTCTACATCTCTAAGAAAGCAAATGCCAGATGCAATTAATTTCAGTAAAATAGATAAAATAGTCAAGTTATTTCTCAAAAAGAACTATTTTACTATTTAATTGGCAGGAAGGTTGAACAAGACCAACAGTTGCGATTTTTGGTTTGATAGAACATTAGGCATCAAATTGTAACACTTCAAGCTGTTCTTCTGCAAGAGTCCTGTTAGTGGCAGTGCTGTGCTGTTAGAGATTTTCATCTTAATGACACTTAAGCTGTTTATAAAGCTCGCACTATACTTTGAGATAAAATTAATCACTAGGAATTGACTTACACTTGCAAAATGTGAAACTCAGTTCGAGGTCCAAGAGAAATCTGGAGTAAAAGTACCCGATTCATTGCAAACATACATTTGATTAATTCAGGGAAGATACATCTATAACTAATCAATAGCTGCCTTCTTAGCCGTTTTTTGTTGAGTATTAGCTAAACAGTTTTCAGATTGGCATCAGGTTATTTTAGATTTGTTCACATGTGTCTGGATTTACTGCTACAAACCATTTCTTGACCTGGACTACCATAATTAATTATCTCTTGGTATCTAGCTCATGGAAATTGGTAACAGTGTACTAATGTGCTAATCATTAAGAAGCAGCACTTAAAGTATCTATCTGAGGATTGCATCAAAAGGCTGGAGATATCAGGCCTTTGACTGTCTAGCTGCCTCACTGGATGCCTTAATTGTAATTTTGTGTAATTTTATACAACATTTTAGAAGAACTTGGAGTATGTAATACTCAGCACCATAAATACAGCAGGGTATGGAAAATACAATTGAGAAAATTCAGCAAAAGGCAAAACTGCAGGGTGCAAAAATGCATTTTGTGTGATCTTCCCTGAGGGATCAATTACTTGTGATAATTTGCATTGAACCTAATTCTGAGGAGTTTGATTTTCTGCATATTACCTCATTTAATACACAGCAATACAGAACAGCAATTGATGTTGAGGAAGTTAAAGGCTGGGGTGAGGATCCACATGACAATGTGGGTTCACTTTCTTACTCGGGTATTTAAGTCACACGCAACAGCAAAGATCACCTGTACTCACTTGGGACTAAGATTTCACAATAACTATAATGGTGGTGAATTTGGGCTGTACTGAGATGGGTCCATAATGCTCAGGAAGCCATTTGCTTCCTGCTTTCTTTGTGATTCTTGAATAGGTATTTTTGGCACATCTCTGCTACTTGGCAGATACTTTATACTTTATTGTCGCCAAACAATTGATACTAGAACGTACAATCATCACAGCGATATTTGATTCTGCGCTTCCCGCTCCCTGGATTATAAATATTAAATATTAAAAATAGTAAAAATTAGTAAATATAAAAAATTTATATTATAAATCAGAAATAGAAAATAGAAAAATGGAAAGTAAGGTAGTGCAAAAAAACCGAGAGACAGGTCCGGATATTTGGAGGGTACGGCCCAGATCCGGGTCAGGATCCGTTCAGCAGTCTTATCACAGTTGGAAAGAAGCTGTTCCCAAATCTGGCCGTACGAGTCTTCAAGCTCCTGAGCCTTCTCCCGGAGGGAAGAGGGACGAAAAGTGTGTTGGCTGGGTGGGTCATGTCCTTGATTATCCTGGCAGCATTGCTCTGACAGCATTATACACAATGTTCTATTCATGGAAAGCCTGGATTGAGTTAAGAATTTTGTCAATCTCCCTCCTATATGTTAATTCATGACCATCTTTGATTCAGGCAACAACACTGTCAGCAAACTTTAATATGGCATTGGATCTGTACTTGGCCTCTGTCATAGTTACAAAATTTGAGTAGAGCATGGGCTAAGGCATCTGAATAAAAACTGAGAAATATACAAGATCTTTTTGTCCCAAGAACGTTACTCTCTAATTATAGCAATTTTAGATTTTTTTATAATCTTGGAATAACTTACATGATCTGTAATTCTTCAAAAACCCAAGCCTGGTGTCACCCAATCACAACTTACTGCTTTCCCTTATCCTTTTTGCCTTTGATTTTACTGAAGTTCAGAACCATAGAGCCAGCATTCAGATTCAGCTTTATTTATCGCATGTACATGGCAAATACAGTGAAATGTGTCATTTGCGCTAACAACCAACATGCCTAAGGTTATGCTGGGGGCAACCCACAGGTGTCCCCAACATTCAAGCTTCAGTCTTTTTCATATCTCTGCACAACCATTCCATTCATCTGCAAAACTCAGAATTAAGAAATCATCCCTCTACTTCTCAAAATTCAGCAGTAATCTTTAATGAAGAGCAATAAAAATGCCATGGAAAATAATGGTCAAATAATTGATACTTACTTCAGATGATTATTCATTACAAAATATCATGAAATCCTGGGAAAGCGCAGCAAAGAAACAGAGCTGAAATGTCAGATTGAGAACCTTCATCAGAATGCTGTGCATTCATCATAGTTTCTATTGCTCCTCTCACATGTTGGACATGTTTAAAGGGAAAATCCAGGTGACACATAAAGAAAAAAGTAATGATGAGTTTAGAATGAAATCAAAAGTGCATTGAGGGAGGTTTTCCATTGTCTTAGAATCTGGCAGGAAATCAACAAATTTTAGGCAATTTTATATTGATTTCTGTAATGCAGGGTACAGCATTCAGTGGAGGTCACCTGATGGCTGAGGAAAAAGTTGAATAGAAACTTGGTAGAGCTTGGATTCAGGATTGCAAAATAAGGGGTAGATTGAGGTAAAACTGCTGAGAAATTTGAGAGCAAGGACAACACGGAATATGGGATCAGTTCACTGGCAAGAACAATCATTGAGGACATCAGATAACATCATGAGCTCTTGCACTGTATCTACTCAAGATACAATCAACTAGTTAGTAATGCAAATTTTGTCTTGTTGAACTATTTTTACATAAACTAGACTGACTTGTATTGGTGTTTACACTATTATTCTCATTGTGATTAAAATTATAGAGCAAATTAATCTTTTCTTACCAAATATTAAGATTAATTGGACATTAAGACCAAGAATAACAATCATTTATTAATCTTAGACACATCAAAGGGGCATTGAAGTATCAAGTACATAAATAATTAGTAGACAAATATTTGGCTAAGTAATAACAGTTTAGGAAGCTTATTCTCTTGTGCCAAATTGATTCAGCTTTGATTGGCTGCTAACTATAAATCCATGATTCTGTGATTGTTTTGAGTTGCTATGAGCAATTAAAGATGAGATTGTTTAGAAAACATAAATAGCATAAAATAATTGAAAAGCAAAATAGTGTAGATGCTGGAAATTTCAAACAAAATTTTCAATCTGATAGCTAATGAGTTAAATATATAAAGGTAATAATGTGTGCAAAATTTGTCTTACCTACCCTTTATAAACTAACCTTTATAATTGCCCAGCACACTAAATAACTTTAGTAGATATGGGTGTGTGAAACGGACAAATACTGTTCCACAGAAATTGTGCTGAATTTGATTTTTTTTAATGCAGGTACCTGTTTTAGCACTTACAGCCATGGTTTATTAATGGAAAAGGAAAATTGGGACCATAACTGTGTGATCAAATTTAACTTCTAAACTAGCTGCAGGAAGGATAGTGTTAGATGTCAGTGTAATGACCCTTTATCCTCTCAACCTCTATTTAGTTCTGTTCTTTCTAGATCCCCTGTTGCTGGAAGAATGCATTTTCTATACCAATATTTGCATTAGGTTGCATTGTCAGACCTCAGGGAAACATGAACATTTAAATGTCACACCTAGATTTCTTTGTATCCGTCTGGTCTTGCCAAACAGTTTTATCGTTTCTTTCCTACTGGAAATTTGCCTCTTGTGTTTGTAATGGAGTTCCAGATAAAGAATTCCTAAACCTAATGCATTGGATTTAGCAGTGAATACTAAAGAAAAACACAACTAGAACTAAACTAAGTACTAGCAACACACATAAAAGTTGCTGGTGAATGCAGCAGGCCAGGCAGCATCTCTAGGAAGAGGTACAGTCGACGTTTCGAGCCAAGACCCTTTGTCAGGACTCTGCTAAACTGCTAGACTAAATACTAAGTAGGTGGAGTACCCTCTGATGGGGCAAAGCTTCATTTCTTTAATGAACTCATACCTTTCTCATCATTCAGCAAGGCTAATTTTGAACCAGTGGACACAGGCTCAAAATATAGTCAACATCAGTGGAGAAGATTGCATCATAGAATGGATTGTGTGAGGATACGACTGGGATTTTGAATGCATCTGGGCTTATAAAAGGTTGTTGGAGAAAAACTTGCGAAGAAAGTATCGACAGCATCTGGCATTTGGCTGCCAAATTTTGGCACAAACAAGCAAACTTCAGAAGTTCTTTCAAACTGATTCAAAAATCCTCTTCAAACTACTGGTAGTAAGTAAAAGGTAGCTTTGGAAATGCTCAGCTGTGAAGTATTTGAATCTATTCAGATGGTTGTTGTCAGGGGAGACTATTGAATGATGTATTATCCATCAAGATGACATGTAGTCTGTAATGCAAGGAAGATAATTCTCAATTAGACCTCTGGTGAATCTCTAGGCACCAGCTGGTAGTGCATTCTTCACCTCTTTTGCCAAGATGGCATGTTATGCTAATCACTAGCCAAGCCATCATTTTGTTTGAGTATCTTAGTTTGTAAACAGCAGGGCAAGGAGAGGTCTTGTAACAAAATCACTGCCAGTAGCCCTAGGCTCCATAACTCGGTATCAGATGTATCCATGAAATTGAGGCCAGAGTTTTGAAGATTTTGCAGAGAATCACACTTAGCTTGACAAAGTTATGGCTTGTCCAGGTTTTTATATGAACTAATCTTTGTTCTTTATAGGCTGCAATGGCTTCCATGAAGTTCCCTTTAGATTTCCTTCTGGAACATCAGAAATGTTGATGAAAGAACTGTTGGCATTCCACTGGGTGCAGAAAATACTTGTTAGTTACTTAAGAAATGGAAAGACTAAAGTCAAGTACTATCTCTTTCACCTCTCTTTAACATGTGTTCTCTTAAAACTAGCCCATTTAGAGTTGGAGGATGGAGTCAGAAGATTTTTCAGATGCTGGAATCTGGAGCAACAGACAATCTGTGGGAGGAACACAACAGGTCTAACAACATCTTGTGGGGGGGGAGGTGGTGAAGACATAGGAATTGGAAAAATGTTTCTTCAAAGTCACGTACCTTGTTGAGACTTCATAGTGGAGAACTTCCATTCCTCCCACAGGTGCTGCCCAACCCGTTGAGTTCCTCCTGCAGTTGCTTTTTGCTAGACTTGGAGTAAGGTGTGCATGCAGAGTTTTATTTTTGCAAGAAGGTAAAGAAATTAAATTGTGACTAAAATGAATCATGCTGACACCATTGAAGTGTATTGCTGAGAGTCCATTCAGTTTAGGGATGTTGGATGTGTAGTAGGAAGTGTTTCTGCCAAATAGCATTGTATCATTCATCTGTTCCAATGACCCACATAACATCTCACTTATGAACTTCAGCAAGTTAACTGTAGGTGGAAAATGATCAAAAATAATTAAAGTTTAAAAATATAACACAAAATTATATTTGTGGCTGGTTAACCTGAAATCACATGTCAGCTGTAGTAGCCAGTAAGCCCATGAGTCTCCAACTTTATTCCATTATTCTGCATATCCATCATCTATTACAAGTACACACTTTGTAATGATTAAATGATCGGAGTTAACCTTTTTGTTTTTCCTTCCCTCAGGGATGATCTGGTCGGAATGTAAAACAATGTGGTCCCAAGGCCCAGGAGAATATTGGCTGGAACTATGGAATTTATTAGACTTTGGAATGTTAGCCATCTTTGCAGCATCCTTCATTGCACGATTTATGGCATTTTGGCATGCTTCCAAGGCACAGAGTTTTGTGGATGAAAAAATTAAAATGGATTTAGTTAATGTGACTCTTCCAACAGAAATCCAGTACTACACTCTTGGTCAGTTTAATAGCTTCACCCACCAATCCTTGTTATGCCAATTAATCTGTATTCAGGTTTTACAGAGAAACACGCACTTTATTGTTTAATTACATATTTCTAACTGAAGACTGATATTGCTTTAGGAATAGAACTCTGTAATACTCATTCAAATTTCCAGACATATGGATATAATAATTTTCTAGAATGCAATGTTATGATTTCAGGTGGCGGAATAAGGTCAGTTCACAAACCCGATACTAAAAATATTTACTACAATAAACTAAGAATTAACATGCAGAGTGAACATGCTTATGTAGCATTGCAGCAAAGTAGTTCTGTTATTTGAGTACTAAATTGGCTTAAAAAGCAATTTTAAGGAATATTTCCTGAATACCTTGATTTGGTTATGTGAAATCTTAACATGAATGTTTGCCATTTCTGTGAAGCTAAGGCTGACTTCTGTGCAGATATAGATTATGTGAAATTAATCCAAAGCTAGGAACATACTCATACTTGGGTGTGAGAATTCCTGGGTTCCCACTGCAACTGCAGTAAAGCAGACCCTAAGCTTTGAAGCCAAAGGAGCCTGATCTTCAGAAAACTGAATATGAGCTTACTTAAATAATCTGGTGTGACAAGCATGGGAGTTATGAAGACAGGAAGTCAGGTGATGAGGAAAGGGAGTAAATTCCATTCTCAGCAGAATCCAAATTATTGAGTCGAGCAAGGTCTCCGAAGAGGGACGACAAGACTGCTTTGGAAAAAGGATGTCAAACATTGAACTAAGACAGTGATGAGATGGGGCTGCAAGCCCAGTGTAGAGAAAAGAAGGGTTAAATAGTTCTCGTTCTAGAGATGATGCCAGGGCAGACAAAATCACTAACAGCCTGGAAGGAGAGGGCTAAGTCTGCCAGTGAGAATTTGCAAGCATGTTTACAGTGGCTATAGAAGTTTATTGTTCTCATAAGGTCAGTAAAGAAGTATTTTCCAAACTATGATAGAATGTGTAACTTAATCACAAAGAAATGCAAAGGAGTTTTTGCTGGTATAAAAAGTGAAAGATGTGCTGATATTGAATCTTGATGGCCTGCCTTGAGTGTTAAGAAGTTTTATTAGAGTACAGAGTGTTTTTTGTGAAGGCATGGGTCATAAGTAGGCTGAGACATCAAAATTATTACTTTTGCATATACATGCAAATTGAGACTTGCCTAGTTATTTTCCACCTCTTTTGCTTGGATCTGCTGCTTGTTCTTCATATACCAGGTGTTCTGTAACACCTGTGTTATTTCAGAAACAGTTTGTCCTTCAGGGCATTCACTGTTCATCCTCTCCTCATTGTAAAGTTGTAGATCATTTAAGATATTAGAATACCCCGAATTTTGCTGTAGTTAAAACAGCAAACCATCATGGTTTCCCACTGTTACTCTGTGGAATTGTCAATGAATATGTGCTTTCTTAGTGTGGCTTAGAACACAAATCTCTGATTTTCTGTTAGTGATTGTGTGACTCCAAAGCTGCAGTGTTTACCTACCATTTCTAATTAAATCAAGGAGAATCCATTGAAGTTCTGTTATAATTTTACAAATTTGTGCCAGGAAATATATTGCTTGTTACTTGCTCTGTAATTATTTATTACTTGGCCAACTATCTGACAGCAATTTTTTCTGAATGTATTGCGATTGATTAATATAAATCTTTTTAAATATGGCATTTTAAGACTGCTTTTAAGATTCTTAAGGTTATATTTGAAAATCCAGATCATGTGTACAGTGGTGCAATCTTTATCTAGTAGTCCATGTAAAGAAGATTAAAAAGTTAATTAAAATGTTCTTCCTGATTTAATATATGTGAAAATCCTTTAATGTGATTGGCTATTCAGCCAGCTTGATGACATCGCATCTGCTGGTGCCAGCAATATCACTGATGTAATGCCTGACAACAACAGATTTCATAGAAGCAGCAGAACCCATTGCAAAAGTTGCTAGATCTTTCTGGGCAGATATCCTCAAGCTCAGCTGCAGACACTATTGCTTTACTAGTGCATGCACACTCTGCTGTGATTCAGAACACAGTACAGGGCAAATAACACTTGCCTGTCAGCACTGCCTTACTTTAAAAATCCAGACTGCTTCTCAATCCTTTGTATTCAGGTATGGTCCTGCCCAAGGTTGGATGCATGAAGGGAAAGACCTAAAGGAGCAAAATTGGTATAAAATGTAGAATAAATGGAGGTGTTTAAGAGTAATCAGAGAATTGATTTGTCTATAACTTTATGATCATTTATTTTTGGAATATTGAATTCATAAAATATACATGTGCAAAATATTAATGGGGTAGGTACAGTAAGACAACAATCACAGTAAGGCCCCTAACAACTTATATATAGATCACTAGTCATAAATATTTCTCTTCCTCCTCCCAGACTTTCTTTTTTCAGCTTCTAACTTCCAGTGTTGGAAGCAGCCAAAACTCCATTCTCACACCAAAGTTTTCGAAATTGTAAATGGCCATAGAAAGCAGTATAAGTGAAAAGTCATCTAGAGTTCAATGTCTTGAATCAAAAACTACATCAAAGTGAAAAAGCATCTGGTTAATCAAGACCCTACAAGGAGGGAGGGAAGGCTCTTTCCGTAACATGCAATATGATGTTAAGCTGCTTTTAATGAGCTGGTTTACAATGTAATTGCCAACAACATAGAAAAGCACTATTCCCAGAAACAGTTGGCCCAATCAGCAAAGTTTCAAAGAGGGTAACACTCACTGCAGATAAGAGTGCAAAATGGTGATAGCAGATGGCCACTCATGATACAGACTGCTCTCCATTGACATCAATGAACCTATGAACTACTGTGCCAATGGTCTCTATATCATTTAGTCTGACAAAGATAACATCTGGTTTGCTGCCCATAGATAATTAAGCATAAGGGTTTTGAGCTGATGAACTCTTTTAGCATCGATTTCCATTGAAATCAGATAGACAAGAATTTCCAATATACAGGCCAGCTTTGTGGTTTTCCTTGGACACCTACTGACCCTGACCACTTGACTGGGACTCCTTTGATGATGTATCTTCAGCCATGTTATTGCCCTCCGTTGCAATTATGTAGCAACTTTATTGATGTTTGTAAAGATTGATTAGAGTAAATAGTGCTTTAACCTGCCAATCTGCTTTGATCCTGGTTATGATGATGGTTTATTTCCCCAGGGTACACAATAAAACATTACAATTTTGGCTCTTTTGGTGCTTTCAAACATACTTTGCAATGTAACACACTGTGTGGTAAAATTCTTGTTGATGGTATTGCACTTGATCTTTGTGAGTGAGACAATGAATTAGACAAAGTATAGGAGTAATGATCTGAAAGCTCTGCTTGAAAGCATGACGGTATTGAATGCAATAAAACTTTTCAAAAAGGAAAGACTGAATGGGATAAGCTGCAAAGCTGTGGTAAATGATCTAATGTCTGGTTTAATGGAATGGCAACAAAGAAATGCTTATCATTCAGTCCCGTTTCATGATTTTTTTTTTGACTCTGGCTTCTGGATTAGCTTCCTCAGAGGTGATCGATAAATTGTAAGTGTTGGGCTTCCCTCCAAATGGTAATTGTCCCTTTTCTTACATTGTATTCTCCTCCTACAAAAGAAACCTGATCTACAGATGAAAAAGATTTTTTAAAAAGTCATGTGTAACAGTACTGATTCTGTGTTTGGTGTTGTCCTCACCAAGAACACTCTGTAGTGGTGTTGTGGCCATTGCTTCCAATCCATGGCTGTCTTGACTGGCTTTTCACAGTTGAACCAACAATGCCAAACCATTAACAGATTTACAGTATGTCCATCTTAGTTGCCAGTAATTGAACATGCCTTCAGCAAGCCAGACAAATTTGCTTTGTTTATGTGCTATGCAGCAACTTCAAAATAAACAGTCCAGTAACCTCCCCCAAAAAAGATGCATTTGAATATTTTAGACAGCATAAGATTTTGAGATTTATAACCAATATATTTTATATCAAAGTGAGGTAGAACTAAGACTCTGTCTTTTAAATGTTTCTTCCAGCTCGAATGAAGTGGCTTCCGTCTGATCCTCAACTTATCTCGGAAGGTTTGTATGCAATAGCTGTTGTGATGAGCTTCTCCAGAATTGCATACATCCTTCCAGCTAATGAAAGCTTTGGACCTTTACAAATATCACTTGGACGAACTGTGAAAGACATTTTCAAATTCATGGTCATATTCATCATGGTTTTTGTGGCCTTCATGATTGGAATGTTTAATCTTTACTCACACTACCTTGGAGCAAAAAAAAACAATGCATTTACCACGTAAGTACTGCTCAAACTTCAGTTATTTTGATGAATTGCTTGCACCTTGATATCTTGGAGAAGATTGTCATATACCTTTAAATTAATTAAAGATCCTTGAAAGCTTGCCTAGTTTACACTCAGATTTATTGACTTGAATTGGTATATCTATTAACTTATTTCCTGTTCAGACCTAATTACTTACATAAGGTAAGTTCAGTTAAATGTTGTTTTAAAAAAAAGAATTGACTTGACTGATACCAAAGAATTCAAGAAGTTTTATCCAAATAAACTTTGAAAATGACTGCTGTGGACTACTAAAGTAATAAACTTTAATAACTTTCCTTAAACTTTAATAACTTGGACTTCATTTTAAGTTAGACTTTTTTTGTTGCCCATGTTACAATGATAACTTGAACAGATAGCTAAATTATGGAATTGGGTTATAAAATATGGCCAATCGCATATTGACATTTATACAGATGACTGGTTATATTTCTACTGGTGGTTGTATAGAAATTTATCTTGGGTTCTAGCTTTGGGGTTGAAGATGTGTATCAGGTGGGAAGATGGGATGAGCATGGATGTCCAGGAAATGGAGGAGATGTGGGTAAGGGCAGCATCAATGGTGAACGAAGGGAAACCCCGTCCTTTGAGAAAGGAGGACTTCCCACCACCTAAACAGGGATAGCGTTCCTATGTCCTCACCTACCACCATGTGAGCCTCCTCATCCAACACATCATTCTGCACAATGTCTGCCACCTTCAATATGATCCTATCAAAAAAACATATTTACCTCCCCCAACTCTATGCTTTCCACCGGGATCACTCACTCCATGATTCTCTTGTCCAATTAACCATCCCCATTAATCTCTTTCCTGGTACATGAGCACAAGGAGTGGAGATAAAATACAAGGGTAGGGTAGTCACTTAGAACGAGAAGAATAAGGAACCTGCCTGAAGAAAGTCTGATACATTATGCCAAACAATAGCCAGTGACCATATTCAACAGAACAGAGTACTACTTCCCCTTGATGTTTAGCATCAACTTCCTACCATCTTGGGTCTATTTCACTTATCAGAAACTTAACCAGACCAGTCATTCCATTAACAAGACTTCTAGAAAATACCTGAGTTTGGGTACTTAATGCTGAGACTTAATTCATCCCTTCCAAGTGCCTTCCCACTATCGGCAAAACTCAAGTTCGGAGAGTGATAGAATATTATCCATTTTCTTTATTGGATCTGCCCTCAAAATCAACTAGAGCAAGACATTCTGGTTTCTTGCCACTGCATCTGTCACCTTACATACTCCCTACCTCCCCCATTAATGCTTGTGGTATATTTCAACAACTACGTATTGTTGCCACTCAACAACATTTTTGAGGGCTGTAACTGTGAAAGGAGGTGAGGAAGCACAAGTACAATTCCAAGTCACTGACATCCCACCCTCGAACAGTAGATGGGCTTCTCTGTTATCATTGATTAAAATCCCGGAGTCTTTGATTTAACAGTAATGACTGTAAGGCATCAAGAAACAGCTTATCGATCTAGATCAGACTGGAACTGCTTCACAGTCCTAATGCAGTGATTACACTATCTGGTTGCCTTCATCAACCTGATCTGTATCTAGATGTGGAGCACCTATCCAGAAAGCCCTCGTGTGAAGGGGGCTTGATAGTGTGGTCTCAGATTGCTAACTACCGCCAAAGATCATTAATAATTGAAGGCATTTAAAACATTTCAGAGGTAATAATTAATGAGTGAAGAACAAATGTAGTTTAATCTTTTTCAGAGTCTTATAAATTAATTAAAATCAATAAGGTAAATTAAAATAACGGTTACCCTGTCTCACTTTAATAAAGTGGTTAGTGACCTCATTCCAGTGATTGGAGCTCTCTGTGGGATAAAGCTGCAGAGTTAGGTGTAATGTGTATTCAGTTCCCCTGTCCAGCAGAGCTCTGTTCAGTGACAAGTTCAGCGGAACGATGGATGTGCTGGGATTCTACATCTTGACTCTGATACACATCCTTCAGTGCACAGCTGTGGAACTCCTTAGAGAAGTGACCATGCTCCAGCCCCACACTTTCTTCTCAAGGGTTAACAGAGATGAACAGAAACATTTCTTTTCTGCTTTTATTAACTACTCGCCTGTCTGTAGGTATTTCCAGGAAACATGAAATGGGAATTAATACCTTCACATAACGATGAAAGGGAAGCAATGTACTCCTTTACACTTACAATTTTAAATGGCTCAGAAGCAAGAAGATGAGTGAATTTGATCCATGTTTTAAACAGCAGGTTTTATTGATGATGCTTCAAAAAGGCATTCCAGTTACTTATAGAGTTGGTGTTCTGTGTTAGATGCTGGCCAAGATAAATGTGCCATTGAGATAGATTTGTGGCATTACCCATGTGCACATAGCATACACTGGTGCAGAATTTTGGGAAGACGGTCTGCCAGCATTTGGACAAAAGCGTCCATTACCCTAACTATGATGGAGGAAATCCTGCTACAGTATATGTTGTACTCAAATGCAGTAAAACATCTCTGTTCAACGTCTAGCGGCTAACACTTAATTCTCTCAGCTCCTCTTTTGTGCCCTCAATGTAGGCTCATTAATTTTTTGACATCTTTAAACAAAGGCCAGTTGATTAAAGCAGAGAAACTTCATTCATCCTCAGTCTTTCCTACCATCTTTAGATTGCTGAAAAGGTGTTTTCATGATTAATCATCTTAGAATGTAATTGTACAGTGATTAAATTGATGGACATGGAATTAAGCTGTTTTGTACTGTGGTGCTGTACTGATTTTCCGGTGTTAAAGACCAATCATTGTTTGAGTTGTATCCTCTTGAGCTACAGTTAGATCATGCCTTGATGGAAATAATTTGTTAGTACAATACATGGAGCAACAATTATAGAACTGAGGAAATGTACTTTCTGTTATCTTTGTTCTTTAACAAAGACACACTTGGCATGGGTAAAAAGCTAACACATCTTTATTCAGACACTCTAGAAATGGGCTTCTAGCTCCACACTTTAGCACACGCTTCCAATACACCCATATCATCTCTGGTTTCTGGTGAACCACCTGCAATGCATACGGGGGAACTGCAGTTCTTTATTATGTACACACATAATGCATCTTTCCCCTCTAAAGCATAACAAACACAATACTGTGTCCTCATAAACCTGCAAGAAACAATGCTTTCCAACAAAGATATTTACATTAATGTCAATTGTAATGAGCTTTTCAACACATTTACATTAACTTCAATTGTAATGAGTAAATACAGTTCCCCATTCACTCAGTCATTCTCAATCCGTCTGTGGTGGCTTAATGATCCCTTTTGGACTGCTATTTGTTTCCACAGATGTCTTGCTTTCACTTAATACCAGTGTCCTTTTGAAAACTCTGATCTACATGTTCATTTCTTTCACATCATTGCCAAGAATCCTATCTGTTAGTCTCTGTTATTGTTCATGCTGTGTGGCCATAATTCTCTCCACATGCCTCATAATGGAGCCTTGGACTACATTCATGTGATCAGTGAGTCTTTGCATAAGTTCTAACTGAGTCTGTCTCAACTTGCAGAGTTCTTTCTGTTGGCTGTGTATCATAGATAGCAACTCCTCCTGTTGGTTTGTGTTGAATTGTCGCTCTGATCTTGGGAATTGTGGTCTCCCCATCTTCCTTTTTATTTTTCCTCTTTAATTGGAGAAGAATTTTGGAGATATTTTTGATTTCCAATCTCTAACTGGAAGTCGATGGGAGGCAGATTTTGAACCACAGCTGCATGATGCGGAAACAAGACTGGCGACTTCTTCATCATGATCACTGGCATTCTGAATGCGATGCTGATGCAGCTGATATGGATGTCTATGGAAGGTGGAGTTCTTGTGTTTCCCTTGCATAACCTCTCTGGAGCTCTCATGGATGCTGTTACGAGTTTTTTGAGTAACATTGGGTAAGCACCCGAGCCCCTCAAAGACATCTGTGTACTTTTGAGTATTGCCTGGTTACCTCTGTTGTGTGAAGCCACTACAAAAAACTCTTTCCACCAAGTTGAGCCTTTTCTTTGCAGTCAGACCTAATATTGGCTGTACTCTCTTTCCAACAATCAGTAGCTGTGCCTTTAAGTGCTGTACTTAAGTCCCTTGTACTTGAAATTCACTATACACCCCCCTTTACTGGTACGTTCTCTCAAGAATAGCCTGTCACTTTCAACTTCACTGGGTAAACCTTGCTCTTTACTTTGAGAGTCTTGTAATCATCCATGGATAACAGATTCACCTGGGCTCTGGTGTCAAGCTTGAATAGAATTATTGTCTCATTCACAGTCGCTGGAACAATCCATTCTGTTTCACCAGCACCACCAGCCTGTGGAGAATCTACAAAAACTTCCTACGTTTTCTCAGCAACCTTATACACCTCTCTTGGTAGCTTTGCAGCACTTTGTGAAATGATTCCTTTTCCCACAATTATTGCAGAACTTTCCGTAAGCAGGACACTTCTTTGGGATGTGTCCACCTCCACATTTGCTACATTACTGTGTTATGCTACGTCTTTGCTATGCTGTTGTTTTGTGAAACACCTTGTGCTCTTCCCCTTTGCTTTCACAGCATGCACTGTTGTTTCTGCCGGTGCAGCTCCTTAGCTTGTGCTCGTGTGGTCTCCGCTGCCCTATACATTTACACAGCCTTTTCCAAAGACAAATCTTTTTCCCGGAGCAAGCTTTCTTTCAGCTCATTGTCTGGGTTTCCACAAACTATTTTGTCTCTGACTGGCAAGTCTCTCAAATCTCCAAACTGACAGGACTTGTTCTGTGTGAGAAGGTCAGCTAAGTATTGGTCAAAACTAACACCTTGTTTCTGGTCACAGGAAAAATGACTTAAAGCATGATTTTTTTACTTGGGACACAATAGTTCTTAAATGTTGCCATCGAGTGTTCAAAGTCAAGGCTGTCTCATCAATTTGAAAGCTGTTACGGATGTCCAAAGCATCTTTGCCAATTACATGTAGAAAGATAGATGCTTTCAATTTATTCCTCTGTGCCTCCTGCTCTACTCACCACTAAATAAATATTGAATCACTGTTTGAAGCGTTTCCAGTTATCATTTAGGATGCCGGTGAGCTTGCAGAGCTGGTGGAGCACTTAGGTTATCCACTGAGGGAATTTTTAGACCCTCACCTCAATTTCTTAGTGAACTTCATGACAATGTACTCTCTTGCCAGCAGCTTTTCTCCATTGGAACCTAGCATCTCTTTCTTAGTCGCTCACGGTATTCAGTTACGCTTTATATTTAGACCTCATGCCTACTTCTGAACCCATGACACACTTGCGTGGGTAAAAACCAACACATCTTTATTTAGACACTCTAGACACAAGTTTCTAGATCCGCACTTTAGCTTGCACTCCTAGTTCACTCACGTCACCTCTGGTTTCTGGTGAACCACCCACTTTGCACACTGGGAACTGAAGTTCTTTATTATGTGCACGCATAGCACTGATCTCACTGACTGTGACTATAGCATTTCCCCTGAAAGCTCAGCACATAAATTTTGTTAGTATGCTGATTTTGATGTCCTTCTGCATCCTGTTTGCTGGGGAAATTGTTGGTTACTGAACTTTCCCTGGGCTTTTTAACTCCCAGCCTTGTGAGCCCGTTACAGGTTACTTTCAGGTTCAGCTTCAGGAGTTTTTCAGCTGTAAACGTGAAGATCATTGTTCCTAAATATTATTTCAGTCGGCTATTCATTTTGCACAACGATCTCTGAAATGGGCAGCCAATGCAGGATACCCTAGTGGCCATTCCCCTCAATAATAAGTATACCACTTTAGATACTGTTGAGGGGGTTGACCTACCAGGAGCCACAGTGACCGGCTCCCTAGCACTGAAGAGAAGAGAAGTAAAGAAGACTACAATAGTGATGGGCCAAATGGCTTAATTCTGCCCCTATATCTTATAGTCTTATGATCTTATGGTAAAATGAAGAAATTTGACCCAAATAATCTTGAGTTTACACTGCAGCATTTATCAAATTTAATAAGGAACTAAAACATTGTTTATTTTCAATTGATGTGCTGAATGAATCAAATGATATTTATCATTTCTCTTGCAGTGTTGAAGAAAGCTTTAAAACTCTATTTTGGGCTATTTTTGGATTATCAGAAGTCAAGTCAGTGGTCATCAATTATGATCACAAATTTATTGAGAACATTGGCTATGTTTTGTATGGTGTTTACCACGTGACAATGGTCATTGTGCTTCTAAATATGCTGATTGCGATGATTAACAATTCATTTCAGGAAATTGAGGTAAGTTCTTAATTCTTAATTACTGTGTATGATGTTGTGAATGGTTTTTAAAAAATGTATGGTCCACTGTTGTTTGCTGTGCTGAAAATTTGAAATATGACATGTAAACTTGTCCTCTGTAACCTCTAAAAACTATGTGAAAAAGTGCATAAAGTCCACATTATTCATCAGGAGTAGGGGCACAGACTTCCATGGATCACAAAAAGTTACGGATACCACTAAGGCTACTGGCAATTACTCTGGGGTTTAAACGACATACATGGTCAAAGCTATCAAGAACATTTGAGCTTGTTTATAAATTTCAGTGTGTAAGTTTCTATTTCAGTTGTATATCTACTCGCCCACATCTGACTCTTGGTGTTCTCAATCCTGAACCCAATGCCAGTACTGGCTGCATCTGCAATCAGGTTTCACACTCTTGATCCTGTCTCAAGCTCCAAAATTTCTCACAGTCCTGACCCCAAAGGTTCTCAACCCTGAACTCTCAACTACACTCACCTCTAGATGTTAACTTAGCAGATAATGAGCACTTGGCGTATGTGCAGTGCACTCTGCTTTCAAAGCTTGCTTCCACTTTTCAATTCGAGTTTGAATTTTGATTCTAATAGCTCTGAAATAATATTTTGAAGTTTATCTGAATTTAAATTCCTTGTTCTACAACTACCTTCACTGAGTAGAGCCCTTAGCAAGTTCCATCATATCAGTTTGAGAAATGGTTTCTTGTGGTTAGATTATTGATTACTTTTGGTCTGTTACTGACCATTGAATTTAGTGTGGCTTTTTAGTTTGACGATGAATCACTTCAAGAAACTGTCCCCAATATGTAACATGAATGTACTTTAAAAAAATGAGCTGATTTGCTTGTACTAATCTAAATGAAGATTAACCTTTTCTGTTATTGTCATCCAATTTTTTTGCATGCTTCCCATTTCAATTTTTCCACTATAATGGTGATAATTTTACCATTATTAGGTTTTAGGTGCTCCTTAGATAACTATACAGATTGCATGCCTACTTAACTTTACTAAACACTTTTCTACTGTATTAGCTGCGTATTGCTGTCCTTTCTGAGGATTGATAGCCTTGAATATTAGAAACACTTGTGTTTGTCCACCACCATTTGCAACTTCAGCATGTCTCAATGTATTTTACAACCAAATGAGCCGATGCTTAACCGATGCTGTCAGTTGCGGTTCATTTGATAGCCTACTAGTCAGTAGGTTGTGCTTCTAATTCCTGTTCAACATCTGTGACTATAAGCCTGAATAACCTAATGAAAGTTGGTAAAAATACATGGATAAAGATATTGTCTAACAAATGAGATTCCTTCTACTGTCTCGGAGGATTAAAGGAATACTTGAAGAAGAGATGTCATACATAATGTACTGACTAATAGTCATCCCTCTATTGACAGAACAAAAAGTAATTTCTGGCCACCATGACATGGTTACTTACAGGAATTACTGTATGAATACAGCTGCTCCGTTCTGTACATTACAAAAATGACTGTAATTCAGAGATTCTAAATATTTTTGATATCTTTCCTATAGGTAGGTGATCAGAACTTCTCACAATACACCAAATATGGTCTCATCAATGTCTTGTACAACTTCAACATGACATCCCAACTCCAGCATTCAATATTCTGATTTATGAAAGTCAAGGTGGTGAAAGCTGTCTTTATTACTCTATCTACCTGAGATGCCACTTTTAGTGTATTATGGATCTGAATTTCCAGATCCCCTTGTTCTCCTGCATTTCTCAATGCCCTACTATTCACTATGTAAGTCCTTTCCTAGTTTGTCCTTCCAAAGTGCAGCATCTCACACTTGTCTGCATTAAATTCCATCTGTCATTTTTCAGCCCATTTTTCCAGCTGTTCCAGATCCCAGTGCAAGCTTTGATAGCCTTCCTCATTGTCCACTACACCCCAGGTTTGGTATCTTCCACAGATTTGCTGATCCAGTTTACCACATTATCATCCAAATCATTAATATAGATGACAAGAAACAATGGACCCAGCACCATTCCTTGTGGCACACTAGTCACTGGCCTCTAGTCCGAGGAGCAAACATCTACTTCCACTTTCTGCCTTTTACTGCTAAACCAATGTAGAATCCAATTTAATACTTCATCCAGAATGGCAAATAATTGAACTTTCTGGAACAAGGGAAAATCTGCAGGTGCTGGAAGTCCAAGCAACACACACAAAATGCTGGAGGAACTCAACAGGCCAGGCAGCATCTGTGGAAAAGAGTACAGCCAACGTTTCAATCCTGCCAAAGGGTCTCAGTCTGAAATGTCAACTGTATTCTTCCATAGATGTCGCCTGGCCGGCCGAGTTCATTCATCATTTTGTGTGTGTTGCTTGAACTTTCTGGGCCAGCTTCCCATGTGGGATCTTCTCAAAGGTCTTGCTAAATTCCATCTAGACAACTGCCTTTCCTTCTTCAACTTTCCTGGTCACCTTCTTGAAATACTTTGTAAGATTTGTTGGACATGTCCTACCACACACACAGTGATTTTGACAACCCCTAATTGGGCCTTGTCTATCCAAATACTTGTATGTCCTGTCCCTTACAATGCCTTCCAATAATGTACCCTCCACTGACATCAAATTTACTGTCCTATAATTTTCTTACTTATCCCCAAGGCTTTTCTTGAGCAACAGAACAACATTAGCTATCCTCCAATCCTCTGGCACCTCACTCATGGCTAGGGACATTTTGCATATCTCTGACAGGGCCCCTCCAATTTCTGCACTAGCTTCCCATAAAATCTGATGAGACACTTTGTCGGGCCTGGGGATTTTTCCACCCTAATTTGTCTCAAGACCTCTTCTGTAATCCAGATGCAGTCCATGAGGTCAATACTGTTTTGCTTCAGTTCTATAGACTCTGTGTAATTACAGATACAAAAAAATCCATTTAAGATCTCCTCCATCTGTTAGGCTCCATGTTCACCTTCAAGTAGACCAACTTTGTCCCTTTCTATCCTCTTGCTCTTAATACATCTGTAGAAGCCCTTGAGATTCGCCTTCTCATCCTTCTTGGGCAATCTTACCAACGCACGCAAAATGCTGGAGAAGTACAACACGTCAGGCAGCATCTATGGAAAAGATGAGGGGTCTCAGCCCGAAACATTGACTATTTACTCTTTTCCATAGATGCTGCCTGACCTGCTGAATTCCCCTAGCATTTTGCGTGTGTTGCTTGTATTTCCAGCATCTGCAGATTTTCTCTTGCTTGTGAGAGCAATCTCGTGCCAACTTTTATCCCTCCTGATTTCCCCTGTAGATGTTCTCTTGCATTTCTTACATTCCTCTAACACCCTATTTGTACCTTGCTATACCTGCTATGCACCTCTTCTTAACCAGGAAACCAAGGTTCCCTAAATATGTTAGCCTGGGCTTTTATTCTAACAGGAGCATACAAATTCTGTACTCTCGATATTTCTCTTTTGAAGGCCTTCCACTAACTAAACATTCTTTTGCCTGAAAACAATCTGTCCTAATCCACTCCTGCCTGTTCCTTTCTGATGCCATCAAATTGGCCTTTCTCTAATTTAGAATCTCAACCCAGGGACCAGTTCTATCCTTTTCTATGATTATCTTGAAACTATACACACTACTGTCTCCTTCTCTGATAAGTGATCCTCCAGATATTAATTAAGGGAACTTTGCTGAACACATTTGACAAAATGTATCTCATCCAGCTCTTTTACAGTATGTGAGTTCCAGTCAATATGTGGAAAGTTAAAATCACCTATCACAACCTTTTTTTTCTTGCAAATACCTGCTACCGTTCTACAAATTTGCTCCTCTAAATCCCACTGACTATCAGGGGATGTATAATATAATCCCATTCATGTGGTCATCCATTTCTTATTCTTCATTTCTGCTCATATAGCCTCAATGAGACCTCCATTCTATCCTATCTGAATACTATATGACATTTTCCCGAATGAATAATGCCACTCCCCACCCCTTTTCCCTTTATCACATCTAAAACAATGTAACCGCGGAACACAGAGCTGCAAGTCTTGCCCCTCCTGCAACCAAGTCTCACTAATGGGTACAATATCATAATTTCATGTGCTAATTGTGCTCTAAGATCATCTGCCTTACTTACAATATCCCTTACATTGAAATAGATGCAACAAAGAAGATTAGTTCTATCAGGCTCAACCTTTTGGTTCCTGTCTTCATATGTAGGCTTTTTGTCTATTTGCCCTACAGCCACTCTACTACCTGCCCAGGCACCCTGGTTCCCATCTTCTCCCCCCCACCCCCACCACCACCCCACACATGGTGGAGATCTTCCAGGAAGCAGTGAGCAGCCTGACCTTGCTGGTTGCACACAATTGGGAATAGGTAGCAAATTCCAAGATGTTCCAAACTGCGGATCGGAGGCAGGGCCCCAGATGATCGGTAAGGTCTGCATACGGTAGGAACTCATTGACATGGTAGTGGAAATCACCATTGAAAGGCTGTGGCAATGATTGGGCTTCTGGCTCTAGCTCATCGGCTGATGGATAAACAGTTTGCTCCAGTACCTTGTTGTCACTCTGGATCATCCCTCAGTGTTTTCCAGGAAGAACTTTGTTCACATCGCTGAGCAGCTTCCAAGCTTGATCCTTTTGCCAGAACTTCGGTCAAAGTAAGAGACAAATGGCCAGTTGTGTCCTGGCTCACCTGACCACCTGTGTAGTCAGTAGCTCATAAAATATGGAGCTGGACGCTGCAGCCAGGAACTGGAGGCCATGAATTCTGAGCATCCCACTCCCCCTCCTGTCTCTTCTGCTTCCTTCGAATTGGACTCCTGGACTCCTGTTCTGGGGAAGTTGTGAGCAATGACTGGGATACAAGGCCGCAAAGAGACTGTGAGTGGTGGCTCAGTCATATTGTCCAGGAGACACTGAGAAGTGACTGAGACACATGGTCCAAGACAGACTGTGATCAATGGGTCAGATAGTTTGCCTGGGAGAGACTGAGTACTGTGGATCAGTTATACCTCCTGGAAGAAACTGGGAACAGTGACTCAGACACATGACCGTGGAGAAGCAATGAGTGCTGACTGAGGCAGACAGTGGACCTGGAGCTACCACGAGCGATGAGTCAGGCATATGGCTGGGAGAGACTAAGAGCAGGAGCTCAGTGTCCATTGGATCTTGTGCAAACAGAGGAGCAGTGCTCTAGCATCTGTCTATTGCCTAAGCTCTGTATCCATCCACAAGTTACTGCATTACCTGCTGTTTGTCCATTGTTGCTATGGAGTTGTCTTCACAGATAGTTAATCAGGTTGAGACCAGGCTGAAAACTCTTCAGACATGTTTTAATTAGATCTTTTGGACAATGATATTGAATTGAATTGAATGATCTTTATTGTCATTATACAGAGGTACAATGAAACTTTGTTTGGCTTCCTCTCAGGCAATTAAATAAAGCGGTAGATAAAACCAAGACAGTAATAGTAATAGTAAATAGATAAGTAGCAGAAAATAAGCTGCAGCAGCACCATAATATCACAGTAATGCAGAAATTGTTCTGCGTGGGTTGTTCTGTTCACTCAATGAGGGCAGAGGTTGGCATTTTCCATCATCTGTTTCCAATGGCAGGAGTTCTTTTAAAAAAGAAAATCAACAATTATGCTTGTTAAAATGAGGTGATGTATTTGACCTGAGCATGTTAATAACTGAATAAGGCCAGTTCTAAGCTGCAGCAATCACTGGCCATCTGGCTCCAACACTGCTGTTCATGAGGACAATTCTTGAATCTTTTCAACATCATTCTTTCTCAAACAGGTATGAATCTTTTAACCTGTTGGTTTGTTGCAAGCCTGTTGAAAAAATGTTTTTGTTATGCTTTATAACTCCAAAAACGAATCAAAGAAAGACACAAGAGCCCAGGAGAATGTGTATGCTTAGTGAGGCTTGCAAAAATGACATGGTGATGTAATGGTGTATGCCATTCATGTACTACTTACGTATAACTTGTAATGAATTATGTGAACAACAAAGAATGCTTAATTAAACAATGTATTTAAAATATTACTCAAATATTACTGAAATATTAAATACACAATACTCCTCCCTGCTCAGCTATAAGTTTCAACTCTATATAGAATACATCTCAAGTCATCCACAGCATAGTAAATTTTAAATTGTGTCATTAAGGGCTAAATATATATTTGTGTGGAAGATTTCTTACTCTTACAGGATAATGATGTCTTTCCTGACTATGGGGGTCATTCTGCTTGGCAGGAGAGGCTTGTGGATGTGAAACAATCTCAGGTTCTAGGGCCTCCTCCATGGTGGTTGTAGGAGTTCACTCTAGTCCTGCAGGAAGTGGTTCTGACAACTATGGATGTCATTCTTCTTCTTTTCTCAGATTTCCTCTCTGGATTTACTTTAATCCTTGCTTCTCTCCCAGCCCTACCTCTGGACACTTTTTTTCTTTAATAATTGACTCTGCTCTCCTCAACTGATTGACGTGTCATCTCCAGATGACATCAGACGCAATCTACTCTGTGTAGGAGAGTGTTCTAGTTCTGTCCTTAATCTTTCCATGTACCCATTTTTGATCACCTCTGTAGTCCCTCATCAGGACTGCTTCTCCAGGAGTGAAACATCGAACCTCCTTATTTGAGGAATCCTCAGTTTGTCCTGCATACACTTTCTGAGATTGGGTTTGAGGAGATCCAAGCGCGAGCACAAGGAACAATCCAGGAAGAGCATAGCTGGTGAGTTGTTGGTTGTGGAGTCTGTTGCATTGCAATATGCAAGGCAAAAATTGGCGAGCTTCTGATTCAGTTTCAGTGTATTGTGTTCTGCTGACGTTACTCGCAATGTGTTCTTTAGACTCTGGACAAACTTTTCTGCTAAGCAATTTGTAGTTGGTTGGTATGGTGCAGATGCAATGTCTATTCCATTCATTTTCAGGAACCACTGAAACTGTTCCACAATAAACTGTCATCTGTTGTCACTGACTAAGGATTCTGCATCACCAGACCTTGAGAAGTGGCTTCTGAGCACATCAGCTACGTGCAAGGCTGTAGTAGAGGCTATTGAGAACACGTATGCCCATGTTGTACTTCAGCTACATCCACTACTACCAAGAAATTTGAGCCCATGAATGATCCCATAAAATCCTTTGGCAGGAAAATGTAGGTCATTCCTGGGGATGGAGAGGCACTGCTCTTGGCACCTTCTGGATGTATTGGCATCCCAAACAGTGCATGAGAAGCTGCTCAATCTGCTGACCTATTCCAGACCATCATACAAAGCTTTGAGCCAACGCTTTCATTATGATGTTGCCTGGATGACCAGCATATAGCTCCTCCAACACTTTAGCTCTCAGATCCACCACTGCTCGCATTTTCTCAGCACACTTGTGTAATGCTTGTGCGTCAATGGTGTGACCACAGTAAGTGATGCTTGGTTTAAAGACTTTACACTTGTTGTGCCATACTCCGAGCCCATAATAATCTAATCCTTTCAGCACTGTCTTGAGATTTTGGAGATTGTCTTCGTTATCCTCACTGGTAACAGTGATGTCATCCAGATAACACTGAGTGTCCTTGGCAGCCTTTCAGTACTTGGTCCATTGTTTTCTGCCAGAGTGCAGATGCTACTCCATAAATAAGCCTATTATAGTGATAAAGCCCTTTGTGAGTGTTCGTGGTGAGAAACACTTTGGACTCTTCTTCCATCTCCATCTGTAGGTAGCTCTCTGCTAAGTTCACCTTGCAAACCTTTCTGGAGGGTAACATTTCAGCAAAAATATCTTCTATTGTAGGCAGAGGATATTGATCTAATTTCAGTACTGGATTTATGGTGACCTTAAAATTGCCACAGATTCTGACAGACCCCATTTTTGTTGGCTACTGGTATCACTGTCATTGCCTGTGGGCTCCACTCAACCTTGGAATGAATTCCTTCGATGTCCATGTGATCTAGCTCAGTGGCTAATTTATCTCTGATGGTATAAAGAACACTCATGCTTTGTAAAACTTGGGTGTGGCAATTTCATTGAACACTATCTTATCCTTGATATTTCTGAGTTTTCCGATGCCATCCTTGAACATTGTTATTGCTTCATCCAGTACCTTTCTTAATTCTCTCTCAGTTGACTCTGTTGCAGGGGATGTGGCATGAAAATGGTGGCTGGACATCCAGTTAGTTTGTAGTTGTCTCAGCTAATTATGGCTCCACAATGCTGGCCCACCTACTTTAAATGCATGCAAGCCAATGTGGTTCATTCATTTTTGTATTTCACTGTTACAATGTCATTCCTGCAGGAGTTACCTTTTCTCCAGTATAAGTTCTTAGTTGGATATCTGCAGGTTTCACTTCAGTATCTTTGAACTGTCATTCAAACTCATTTTGTGGAATGACTGAAACAGCCAAGCCAGTGTCCAATTCCATTTTAATTAATTTGCTATTCACTTCTGGTGGAAGCCATATTTCTTGACTCTGGTTAGATTTCACATTGTAATTCTGAAGGCCTGTGTCACTCTCATCATTATCAGCTTTTCATCAACAGCATGCAGATTCATTCGCCTTGAAACTGAAAATTGACTTTTTATCTTTTTCTCTCTTCCCTGTGAAGTCCATTTATTTTTGTCTGCTGAAAATGCTCTTCGTATGTGTCCTACTTTGTTGCACTTTCTGCAAGTTCCATCCTTAAATCTGCATTGATCTGGTGTATGTGAGCCCCTGTCACAAAAGTATCACAATTTATTTGGCTAGACATTGCAATTTTGTTCACACTCACTTTCATTCCTGACTGCAAGAAAATCACATCTCAGGCTGCTGTTTCCATCAATACAGCTATTTCAACAGCTCTTTTGAGTTGTGCTTCAGTTAAAAGCTGTTTTTGAATGTTATCTTATAGGATTCCACAAACTAAATGATCTCACAGTACATCAAGCCCATCACTGAACTGACAATGCTTCGCCAATCTCTTGAACTCAGCCACGCACTGTAAGCTGAAATAGATTCCCCTTCCTTTTGATTTCTCTTATGAAACTAAAAGTGGCCTGCAATCAACAACAGTTTCAGCTCTAAATGTTCCTGCATTAATTTCACAATATCAGCAAAGCTGATTTCAGCAAGTTTGCTTTGAGTAGTCAAACTTCTAAACAAACTGTGTACTTTTCTGCATATTACACTCAGCAATTTACTCAGATCATTCAGTTTCTATCAGCCTGTTGTCTTTTGTGCAATCAGATGTATCTATCTTTCTGATGTAGCCAGATTTTTGTTTCTTACTTACTATTATTATCACATGGTACTCACTGTTTATGAACCCATGAATGCCAACCACTTTGTTTTGCCTTGTCTTTTTATTAACTTGATCATCTGCTCCCTTTCCAAAGATAAAAAATTGCAGCACTTCTTTTGAAACTCAAACATCTTACTGCACTTCAACAGGTAGGTAGTCATCTTGGGTTAATTTTAAAACATACTTGTTATAACCATATAACAATTACAGCACGGAAACAGGCCATCTTAGCCCTTCTAGTCCGTGCCGAATTCTTACTCTCACCTAGTCCCACCGACCTGCACTCAGCCCATAACCCTCCATTCCTTTCCTGTCCATATATCTATCCAATTTAACTTTAAACGACAACATTGAACTCAACCACTTCTGCTAGAAGCTCATTCCACACAGCTACCACTCTCTGAGTAAAGAAGTTCCCTCTCATGTTACCCCTAAACTTTTGTGCTTTAACTCTCAACTCATGTCCTCTTGTTTGAATTTTCCCCACTCTTAATGGAAAAAGCCTATCCATGTGAACTCTATCAATCCCCTTCATAATTTTAAACACCTCTATCAAGTCCCCTCTCAACCTTCTATGCTCCAAAGAATAAAGACCTAACTTGTTCAACCTTTCTCTGTAACTTAGGAGATGAAACCCAGGCAACATTTTAGTAAACCTCCTCTATACTGTCTCAATTTTATTGACATCTTTCCTATAATTCGGTGACCAGAACTGTACACAATACTCCAAATTTGGCTTTACCAATGTCCTATACAATTTCAACATTACAACCCAACTCCTATACGCAATGCTCTGATTTATAAAGCCCAGCAAACCAAAAGCTTTCTCCACCACCCTATCCACATGAGATTCCACCTTCAGGGAACTATGCACCATTATTCCTAGATCCCTCTGTTCTACAGCATTCTTCAATGCCCTACCATTTACCATGTATGTCCTATTTTGAATAATCCTACCAAAACGTAGCACCTCACATGTTATGTTTTTTAACTCCAAAAACTAATTGGTAGTAAAACACTGGAGCCCGGGAGCATGCGTACACGTAGATTTTCTTTAGTGAGGCATGCACATATGATGTGGTGGCATAATGACGTATGTCATTCATGTACTTTTACATATAACCAATAATCAATTATGTAAACAACAAGGAATGCTTAATCAATCAATATTTATATGTTTATACACAACAATTTTCCTGTTTTATTTTTACACAAGTCTTATTTCTAATTTCAATACAGTTCTGCATTTACTCATTTTAGGGTTAAATCTGTTATCTGCTTTTTCAATTCCATGCATTATTTGATTAGTTTACACCTTAGCTGTTTCCTCTTCAGGAAACACAACTCCATTTACATCCCTGGTTCTTTCTGGATACCCACCACCACTCTCCTCTGTCTAGAGGAACTTGTCCTCACTCTTAATCATTTCTCCTTTGGCTCCTCCCACTTCCTGCAAACAAAAGGTGTAGCCATGGACACTTGCATGGGTCCCAGCTATGTCTATCTTTTTGTCAGCTACATGGAACAGTCTATGTTCCAAGCCTACACTGGTGTCCGTCCTCCACTTTTCCTACGCTACATCGATGTTTGCATTGGTGCTGCTTCCTACAAACATGCTGAACTCGTCGACTTCATCAACTTTGCCTCCAACTTCCACCCTGCCCTCAAATTGACCTGGTCCATTTCTGACACCTCCCTCCACTTCTCGATCTCACTGTCTCTGTCTTTGGAGACGGCTTATCTACTGATGTCTATTGGTTGTTCGTCCATCGTTGACGTCGATGAGGACCTGGACACCATTATGATGGTGTCGAGACTAGCGCGTGATTTGGATTTAAGTGAGGGAGAGTTGCGCAGCGTCAGCCTCACTCTCTCTTCCCAATTCCCATCTGGATCCAGTGGCAAGACAGAGTCTAGATGGCTGGAGATGGGACTAGGCGCAGTGGATGACCAGGACGTCTTCTGTGTCTTGTCCTGCTCTACACATTCCACGACGCTTGCAGAGACCGCCTTCGTGACTGTTGGACCTTCCATAGGTCTCGTCCGCTCAATCCGCCGGAGTCTGTCTTCACATGCTGGGTTAGACAACTCCCTATCTCACCGAGGGTTTGAGACCCATTGGCTACCCTCACCTGGTTTAGCCGGCTTGTCGAAGCCGTTGCCCGGGGTGTGGCTGCTGTCGCATGCAAACAGCTACGGGGAGCCACAGGTGAGAGCTGAGTGCCAGGTGGGGACCAAAGGTGGACTAACCGCCCTGAAAAGGACGCGACATGTTCCCCCACCAGAGGTGCTACCCCTCCCTGACACCCCATACACCCCTGATGTCTATTATTAACCTATGGACTCTCAAATCTACTTGGACTATACCACTTCCCACCTTGTTACTTGCAAAAATGCCTCAATTCCTCCATCTCCACCACATATGCTCTTAGGATGCGACTTTTCATTCTAGAACGAAGGAGGATTTTCCTTCCTCCACCATCAATACTGCCCTCAACTATATCTCTTCCATTTTACACAAGTCTGCACTTACCCCATCCTCCTGCCACCCAACCAGGGACAGGGTTCCTCTTGTCCACACCTACCATCCCACCAGCTTCCGTGTCCAGCTCAAAATTCTCTGGAACTTCCACCATCTCCAATAGGATCCCACTACCAAGCACATGTTCCCCTCTTCCCCACTTTCTGCTTTCCGCAGGGATTGCTCCCTACATGACTCCCTTGTCCATTTGTCCCTCCCCACTGATCTCCCTCCTGGAACTTATCTTTGCAAGTGGAATAAGTGCTACACCTGCTCCTACACCTCCTCCCTTACAACCATTCAGGACCCCAAGCAGTCTTTCCAGGTGAGGCGACACTTCAACTGTGAGTCGGTTGGGGTCATATACAGTGTCTGAAGCTGCCGGTGTGGCCTCTTGTATATCGGTAAGACCGGATGTAGATTGGGAGACCATTTCACCAAGCACTTATGTTCCATCCGCCAGAAGAAGCAGGATCTCCCAGTGGCCAGCCATTTTATTCCACTCCCCATTCCCATTCCCATTCCGACATGACAGTCCACGGCCTCCTCTACTGTTGCAATGAGGCCACACTCAGGTTGGAGGAGCAACACCTTATATTCCATCTGGGTAACCTTCAACATGATGGCATTGACATTGATTTCTTGAATTTCTTGTAAAGGCCCCCCACCACCAATCCCCATCCACTTTTCCCTCTCTCACCATATCTCCTTGCCTGCCCACCACCTCCCTCTGGTGCTCTTCCCTGTTTTTCTTCCTTCCATGGCCTCTGTTCTCTCCTATTGGACTCTCCCTTCTCTAGCCCTGTACCTTTTTCACCAATCAATTTCCCAGCTCTTTACTTCATCATTCCCCCTCCTGGTTTCACCTGCCAACTTGTGTTTCTCTCTCCTCTTCCCCACCTTTTAAATCTACTCATCTTTTTTTTCTCCAGTCCTGCTGAAGGGTCTTGGCCCGAAACGTTAACTGTCCTTTTTTCCACAGATGCTGCCATCTGCAGATTTTCTCTTAACAATGTCTGATCCACTGAGTTCCTTCAGGGGCTTAATATTGCTCCAGATCCCTGTATCTGCAGTCTCTTGTGTCTCCAAAGAATTTTGTAGCTGGAGAAGGGAAATCCTACTTATTTTGGTGATCTGGATAAAAAGAGAGAACATTGGAAAACTTAGTGCATTTGTGGTGGGAGAAATAGAACTGATATTACAGACTGGGTGTTTTTAAACTGCTCAATGTTAAATATTGAAGTTTGAAAGTATACCAAATGCTTTCTGCATGCCTGTCAATCTGAACTTGAGCTGAGCTACTGATTACGTTTCTGTTCCATAACTAAGATCACCTGGTTTATCTTGCATAACATTACCTAGTCCCAGTTCATCTCCCGATGAAGCCCTTGTGCAAGCTTTAATTCCTTCCTGACATTACCAACTACGTACATTTCCTGGCCACCTGCCTTGATTCTAGTGTAGATAAATTTTAGGTCACTGAAACCTTTTCAGCATTCAAATTGCCTATTTCTTGTTTATTAGTGCCACCCACAGTCTACTCTTTGTTCTTGCAACTTTCCTTTGGATGGGGCAACAGCTGTGGTGGCTCTAGCAGACGGTCACAACCTCAGCTGGTCCTATAAGAAACAGGATAAAACCTGTAGGTGCTGGAAATCCAAAGCAACACACAAAAAGTGCAGGAGGAACTCAGCAGGCCAGGTGGTCTCTAACGCTGGATGAAGCAAAGAGCTGGGAAGTTGATTGGTAGATGAAGTGCTGGAGGAGGGGGTATTGAAATGGCTGGCTACCAGGTGATCCCATTTTAATTGCGAGACCAATTCGCTGAGCACTTAATGCTCCATCCGCCAGAAAAAGTGAGATCTCCCAGGTGCCACCCATTCCAATTCCACTTCCCATTCCTATTCCGACACATTAGTCCATGGCCTCTTCTACTGCCCCAATGAGGCCACGCTCAGGTTGGAGGAGCAATACCTTGTATTCCATCTGGGTAGCTTCCAACTTGAACTTCATGTAACTACCCCCCTTCCTTCACCATTCCCTCATTACTGTTTCTCCCTCTCACCTTGTCCCGTTACCTGCCCATCACCTCCCTCCAGTGCTCCTCCTCCTCCCTTTCCTTCCATGGTCCTCTATCCTCTCCTACCAGATTTCCCCTGCATCTCTTTCACCAATCACCTTCCACCCCTTTACTTCACTCCCTCACCCAGTTTCATCTATCGCCCACCATCTCGTACTTCTTCCTTCACTCCGCCCACCTTCTTACTCTGACTTCTCATCTTTCATTCCAGTCCCGATGATGGGGCTCGGCCTGAAACGTCGATTCTGTTCATCCAGCATTTGTGAGTGTTGCTTTGGTCCTACAAGAAGGCGGCTGGAAAGGGGGCATTGGTGAAGATGGCTGTGCCTGGCAGCCTAGCCAAGTCACTGATTCATCCCAGTTTATCTGGAAGCTGCTTTGGTCTAGAGCAACTGTACTTGATTTCTGCAAGCTTTGTCATTCAGGAACTACTGCCAAGTATTCTGAAGCTCTTGCTGTCAAGATCACTACAACCCTTTGCATCCCGAACATTGATATAATATTCTGATATTAGATTAGAATAATCTAATATTCTAATCTGATATTAAATTAGAAGATAATATTTTCATTGAAAGATATTGCCACCATCTGTCCAGTTTGACAATGCAAATCACTGCAGCACCTTACAAATAATTTTAGCAGAAGAACAGCAACAAAATGGGTGAAAAAATGACCAGGGCAGGATCACAAGAATTTAACTGATGCAAAAGCAGAAATGCAGGGTGGGGTCTGAAAGGGGAGCTCAAAGGTTGGAGTGAAGATATCAGACACACACAAAATGGGAGAACTCCGAAGCAAACTATAAATAACCATAAAGGAAGTTTGATGACAAATCTGTCATTACAGATTTTAATTATGTTCCTGATGTACTGTATTTACATACATTTTGTTACATCCGTCATGGTATCCTTGGCTGATGCAGGAGGTGGAAATCAATTGCTATATGTGGACTGTAGTGGGATGTGACCATATAGGAATAATAATGTCATGTGTATGGGCTGGAAATAATAATTGCTAAGTGAAAACTGTTAGCGTCAGGGAATTGCTGATGTTTTATGCTTTTTACTTGTGACACAGATGAATGCTTGTATTTTTGTTTATGGTAAATTATCATATTTTCTTGATTTTGAAGAATGATGCTGATGTGGAATGGAAGTTTGCCAGAGCCAAACTATGGATTTCCTATTTTGAAGAAGGACGGACACTTGCAGTGCCTTTTAACTTGGTGCCAAGTCCAAAGGCCTTCTTTTACCTTCTATTGAGAATTAAGAAGTTTCTACCGAATCTTTGGAGATGTAGCAGAGGACAGTGCCAAGAAAATGCAGAGATGGCAAAGGTATAAGTTTGGCAATTAAAGCATTTAATGGATTTTTTTATTGAAAAAATGTTTGATAATATGTGCTCAATAAAAATGAGGCAAGGAAACTACCATCTGAAGTAGCATATAAACGAAGAAAAAAATAAATTTGCAGGACTAAATTGGAACACAAACTGGCAATACAAAGTGACAAATCGAAAGCAAGAGTTACAGCAAAAGAAACTTAAAAGCAAAACAAAAAAATAGTTTTTACAGTCATGTTGGGAAGACCTTACAAACAACTCAACTGAATATGATACCATTTTACAAAGTAAGGAAAAAGTAGACATATGAAATATCTGTAATGCTATTTAGAGTAGAAAAAAGGAAAATGATGTTGGATGCCAAAAGGATACTAATATTTAATCAGAGCAAGAACTCATTACAATCACTAAATTGGAGAAAGCAGTTGTAGCATTAGCATTCGTAGGTTCTTCTATATTACTATTTAGTAGGGCAGATAACAACGTGGAGGTTTCTATACAAATATCCCTTATCGATGGTGAACACTCAGCTAGCATCAGAGAATGTTGGACATGCTCGGTAGGTCAGGAGGTATTTATGGAGGGCGAGACAGAGCTAATGGACCATATTTTTTTAGAATTGAGAGAACGGAGTAAGTGCGTGTAATCTGGCAGAAAATATGGAGTGATGCAGAGAATGAAAAGAGTGACTGTGGAAGAAGGTGCATGATAGTTTGCTGTAGACTGAAGGCGTCTTGTTGATGGCAATTAACATCCATTTAAAAAAAAATCATTTTCTTCTCTGACCCTCTTTATAAACCTTCTCCCGAAACTATCAAACCTTCAGCAACCTCTCCTAGTAGTCAGCAATGTGTATCATCCTATTTACATGCTTAAGATTATACAAATATTTACAAGTCATGTATGCACATTATCAAAAGCTACAAATAACTAAAGGTAAACCTACTTTTCTAATCATTTTGACTGCACCACTATAATATATAGACTCGACAATTTAGTATTATATTGCCTAGGTACTGATGAGCCCCGGTTTAAGATGGGGCTGGTGATGCCCAGCAACTACTTATTGGTGGCAAAACCAAAAGAAAGAAAGCTACTAAATACCTTATTAATAGCACTTCATTAATAACGATCACCATTAATTATGGAGAGATGAGTGATGGCGGCAGCAGAAATGGTTGAGGAAAGCAGAGGCGAATGTGCATGGGAGGCCTGGTTGAGGCAAGTGAAGGTGGAGGCGGGGTTCATGCAGAGACATCCCTGAGAGCAAGAAAAGTCCTGATGTCTGATCGAATCAGAAAGGTCAGGGTGTCGGGACCAGTAGCGAGGCAGGGGTTGATTCTGCCCATTGCTCTGTGATATTTATTTAGCTCTGCGCTGAACTGAGATTTTGGAATGCAGTGATGCCTGGCTTGGCGTCTGTGGTCTCACAATGTTTTCTCGGCCTTATGATGAACTGAGGCTGTGGCCTGTTGCAGCTGAAGTGATGCCTGGCTTTGTGTCTTTCATAAAACTTCAGTTTCTGAAGCTATTTGTTAACTTTTATTGTTTGCACAATTTGTTTTTTCTCTTTCTGTGCATTGAATGTTTGATGGACTTTTTAAATGGATTCTTTTCGGTTTCTTTGTTTTGTGGCTGCCCGTAAGGAGACGAAGCTCAAGGTTGTATAATATATACAAACTTTGATAATAAGTGTTTATTGAACTTTGAATGACTTCTCTGGTAAATTTAATAAATAACTTGTCTCATTATACCAAAGGGTTACTTTATTTGTACATCAATCCAGTTATTCTCATGCAGTTTTCAATATTCACTGTAATCTCCAAAACTTAAGAAAGAGCAATACCCCATTAATCACTATAGTAATTACATCTATACATTGTTGGCTAAGTATTCTAAAGAATCCCTAATTTCTAGAGACTGCTGTGTGTGAACATCACAGGAGACCAGCAGTTTCTGAGATACTCAAACCACCCAATCTGGCAACCTTGTCACTTCTATCATATTTCTTCCCCATTCTGATATTTGGTCTGAACAACAATACTTATTGACCATGTCTGCATGGTCTTGTGCACTGAGTTGTTGTCACATGATTGGCTGATTAAATATTTGCATTAATGAGCAGATGTACATAATTAAGTGGCCACTGAATGTAGATTTACTGGACAGAAATCTACAATTAAAAAACATGGAATGATTACACAAACTAAAACTGAATTTCCTGCTATGCAAGCAGTTATTTTATCAAAGTTTTCAAGGTCTTAAGGGGAGCTGATGAGATAAATATAGGGAATATATTGCTTTTGATTGGTGAGTAAAGGACTAGCAGGAATAAATTAAACTTGTAACTAAACATGCCAGGCATGATTATGAAAAACTTCTACATGGAAAATGTGGCAGAAGTTTAGAACATACTGTAAATCAATGTTGCTTTGTCATCACCGTGTCAAGGGTTTGGCTTTCCCTACCAAATATTGTTGCTGGAGAACCATCACTACAAGGGCTACAGTACTGGCAGTGGAAGATAAATGCATCCCTGAATGTAATAAAACAATTGGGGGAAAATAGATATTTTTATCTTGATATTTGAAAGCAACATTCAACAACTAGATTTTTTTCATAGTATTACAACTTGTCTTTAAATAGTATCTCCATCGAGTTTTGAGTTAGCAAGTGCTGTGTGTAGACTCTAGGTGCCAAAATCTCCAGTTAATATATCTGGCAAACATTATGCTATATCCAGACTTGTTCATTTTCTCTCCCCAGCTCAAACACTGCAAACAGTCAAGTATTCAAAGTTCTGAAACTAACAGTTTACATAATGTCAGAAATCCACCAACACGGTACCAGGTAAGCATACTTATGAGCATTATGAACCCTTACACTAACCTGCAAATGTATTATAATCCAAGAATTTTGATGGCCTCAAATTCTGGCTATGAGACTTTCTTTCATGTTATGGCAGATACCCAACAGTAAAGATCTACTTCCACCTGTATTTCAGAATTCCATCTTCCTTTGAATTAATTTAATATTTATTAAGTTACAAAACATAACATTAGTGAAGAGGATAGGATTTCAAAAAGAACCCGAGATAGCTACAGACCTGCTGAAAGTGCAGCAAAATGTTCAAAATAAATAAAAAGACAGAGGAATGTTGAGTGAAATGCAGTCCAGAACATGCAGTGGGATAATAGAGTTTGGAAGAAGCAGTACAGCACGTATTCTTTGGAAGAGAAGACACGATTGAGTTTAAAAAAAAATAAGAAAGCAGAAGAATTCAGGGTTCAAGAAGAGTGAGTACTGGGTAATAATAATCATTGGAAAAAAAATCAGAGATGACTGGATACAGCGGAAAGATTGATGAGTTTAATTATACAACAGGTTATTGGCTCCTGTATACTGAATGAATGGAACAATAATTTGACAGAATGAAATAGCCAATAAGAAGCAAGTGCCAATTTTGCTAAGTGTAAGATTGCTTCGAGGTATAACTGCTCCTACCAAACCATCACAATTAAGCTCCTCTGATATTGTCAAAGGAACTCAGGAACACTTAGAACCAAAGCCATTGTTGATTGCGGAATGTTTTAGGTTTCATAAGCGGAATCTAAAAGAAGGTGAGTCAATTTCAGTGTACATGGCTGAATTGAAGAGATTGCTTGAGCTTTGTCAGTTTGGTAATGGACTCAGTGATACACTAAGAGATTGTTTAGTCTGTGGAATCTTACAAGAATGCATTCAAAATGGCTTCTACCTGAAGTACAACTCACATTTAAAACAACAGTTAAAATCACTATCAATAGAATCAGCAGACAGAGAAGTAATTGAGTGTAGTACTGAGGAATGAAAGTGAGTGTGAACAAAATTTCAATGACTAATCAGAAACCAGCCTGGCCAAACAAATACGAGGAATTCTGCAGATGCTGGAAATTCATGCAACACACATCAAAGTTGCTGGTGAACGAAGCAGGCCAGGCAGCATCTCTAGGAAGAGGTACAGTCAATCCGCAGGGATCGCTCCCTACACGACTCCCTTGTCCATTCATCCCCCCATCCCTCCCCACTGATCTCCCTCCTGGCACTTATCCTTGTAAGCAGAACAAGTGCTACACATGCCCTTACACTTCCTCCCTTACCACCATTCAGGGCCCCAGACAGTCCTTCCAGGTGAGGCGACACTTCACCTGTGAGTCGGCTGGGGTGATATACTGCGTCCAGTGCTCCTGATGTGGCCTTCTATACATTGGCGAGACCCAACGCAGACTGGGAGATTGTTTTGCTGAACACCTACGCTCTGTCCGCCAGAGAAAGCAGGATCTCCCAGTGGCCACACATTTTAATTCCACATCCCATTCCCATTCTGATATGTCCATCCACGGCCTCCTCTACTGTAAAGATGAAGCCACACTTAGGTTGGAGGAACAACACCTTATATTCCGTCTGGGTAGCCTCCAACCTGATGACATGAACATTGACTTCTCAAACTTCCGCTAATGCCCCACCTCCCCCTCGTACCCCATCCGTTATTTATTTATATATACACATTCTTTCTCTCTCTCACCTTTTTCTTCCTCTGTCCCTCTGACTATACCCTTTGCCCATCCTCTGGGTTTTCCCCCCACTCCCCCCTTTCCTTCTCCCTGGGCCTCCTGTCCCATGATCCTCTCATATCCCTTTGCCAATCAACTGTCCAGCTCTTGGCTCCATCCTTCCCCCTCCTGCCTTCTCCTATCATTTTGGATCTCCCCATCCCCATCCCCCTCCCACTTTCAAATCTCTTACTAGCTCTTCCTTCAGTTAGTCCTAACGAAGGGTCACGGCCCGAAACGTCGACTGTACCTCTTCCTAGAGATGCTGCCTGGCCTGCTGCATTCACCAGCAACTTTGATGTGTGTGGCCAAACAAATAGTGTTATGATTCTGGTAGAGGCTCACATACAGTAAACAAATACAGGTTTAAAAGCAGAATATACAACAGAATAGGACAAATACAGAAAGCATGACAGGTAGACAAAAGTAAATAGTATACACAGGGAAGAGAAAATGCAGTTTAAAAAAAGTACTAATCTGCAGGATTTTGAAGAAAAATTTGATAATGATAAGAATGAACCAGGACTGAGTAGCCTTGAGATTTACACTTTGGAAACAAACAGGAGACAAAGCAACACATGTGGCTTTCACCAGAAGTGAATGCAAGTTAATTAAAATGGATTTGGACACTGGTTCACTCATTCCACAAAATGAGTTTGGTACTTCAAAGATACTAAACTGAAGTCTGCAGATATTCAACTAAGAACTTGTACTGGAGAAAAGATTAATCCTGTGGGAATTACATTTGTACCTGTGAAATACAACAACCAACAAGTCACATTAAGCTTGTTAGTTTTAAAAACAGGAGGACCAGGATTGTGGGGATGTGATTGACTGAGAAAACCACAACTTGAATGGAGATCCATCCACCATTTGCATGCCATAACCCCACCTGTAAAGCCAACAGAACGTGAATTAAGAAATGTGTTGGCTGATGCCACAACTGTTTCCATGCCAAACACTGTGATCCGTTGCCCAACAGAGAACAAATAGGTGTTGGTGCCAACCTCCATGCCTCTGGTTGGAAAGCATATTGGACCAAGGAAGGACCATGCTGCTTAGAGGAATCGTGAAAGTGACGAAAGCAGTAGTCCGACTACAACAGATTTTGTCATCAACATATCTGAGAAAACTTCTGATATGTTAATCAGGCAGTTATTTGCAAAATGTGGCTTGGTTTTAAGCTGGAAAAAAGTTCAAGGAGGTTCAGGAAAGTTGCAAGTATTCAGCTTTTGTGAATATAAAGATCCAGAATCTACTTGTCGTGTATTAAGGTTACTGCATGAACTTCAAGTGGGAGACAAAAATCTGCTTCTAAAAGTAGATGAAAAGACCAAAGCCCAGCTGGATGAATGGAAGGCCATAAAGAAAGGAGTTAATGGAGATCCGAAAACAGAGGGGTTGTCAGATGATGTGGTTGAGGAAACCAAGAGGAGAGATCATATCTTCAGGGGAGCAATAGAAAGATCAATAAGAGAATGCTCCAGTGAACTAAAGGTTACCTTCCCAAGATCAAGATACACAAACTAGAAGAAGAAAAGGGAGAAGAGATGGAGAGAAAAATGTGAATGAGGAAGAGAAAGGTGTGAGAGAGAGAAAGAAAAAGAAAGGGATTGAAGTAGATCTAGAGAAAGAAAAGGAGAAGAAAGGTGTCCAGAGCTATTAGAACCAATTCCTACAGTCTCAGAGTCAGCTGCTACAGCCGCCATGGAGGAGGCCCCAGAACCTGAGATAGTTTTAACAGCCAGAAGTCTCACCTGCCAAGAAGAGGGATACCCCTTGTCAGGAAAAACATTATCCCACAAGAATAAGAAAGCCTCCACAGTGATTAAATCTTTAAACCTGAATAGGTCAATTTAAAAATAACTATGCTGTGGATGTCTGTAGTTAGTAGTTGTATTATATAGTATACTGTGTATATAGTTGAGATGCATTCTGTGTTGAGCTGGAGTTCATAGCTAATTAGGGAGGAGTGTTGTGTATTTGATATTTCAATAGTATTTGAGTAAATTTGTATTGCATATTGGTTGATTAAACATTCTTGTTTTTTAAATAATTCATTACGAGTTATACGTAAGAATATGTTAATTGCATACGCCATCACGCTACCATGTGATATGTACACACCTCACTTAAAGTAAAGATGAAGTTACACTCACATTTCGGACTCCCTTCATTTGAATTAATTGAATGTTTTGAAGCTACAAAACATAACATCCTTCCTAAATCTCACTTTAATTAAGCTTTCCTTATTCAGTTTTATAGTAATTAAAATACGAATTTTGTGAGTGTTAGTCCCACCTGCAGAAATTATCTCTGTCAATCAAAGGAGAATGATGATGGTTCATATAGCACCTTTCAAGAGTTTAGGCTATTTCAAAAGTCTTCACAACCAATTAATTTTTATTGAAGTTTAGTCATTGTTGCAGGAAAAGAATATCAATCAGCCATTGATCTTATACAGGCTCATTGACAAACTGCTTTAATTAACCCCTTCCTCTTAAAAATGTTTACCCTTGAGTACTTATGGAGTCCTGTTTCTCCATTCATTCAAGCTGAATATTCTTATAGCCTGATGTATGTAATGTGATATCTAATTGGAGGACAGTGAGATCTAAACAGCAAAGAAATAAACTACCATCTAACAGGAAGAAGGAGATTGAGGCTATCATTTTACAAAAAGTGCAGATTGAACTGATACAAGCTTTTAATTTTGCAATGTATCCAGTCAGAAGAAGCTGTCTATCTGGTTACTGACTTTGCTTGGATGATAAATTTTGACAAGGATATCTTTGTGATGCCTCGCCCTTTCCTCAGCTAGCTAAGAAAGCTGAAAGAACCTCAAATTAATCAATATCAAATTTATAGATTTAAAGAAATGTTTGTCATTGTCAGGTCTTTTCTATGCCTTCATTTGTTTAATGCGTCATCCTCAAAGACCATTTGCTACAATGCCTATAAAAAGTATTCACCCCCCCTTGGAAGTTTTCATGTTTTATTGTTTTACAATATTGAATCACAGTGGATTTAATTTGCCTTTTTTTTGACACTGATCAACAGAGAAAGACTCTTTTCTATCAAAGTTAAAACAGATCTCTACAAAGTGATCTAAATTAATTACAAATATAAAACACACAATAATTGATTGCATAAGTATTCACCCCCTTCAAGTCAGTATTTGGTAGATAAGACCAGAAGACATAAGGGAGAATTAGGCCATTCAGTCTATTGAGTTTGCTCTGCAATTTCATCATGGCTGATCCTGGATCCCACTCAACCCCACACAACTGCCTTCTCGCTGTATCCTTCGATGCCCTGACTGATCAGGAGACGATCAACTTCTGCCTTTAATATACTCACAGACTTGGCCTCCACCGCAGTCTGTGGCGGAGCATTCCACAGATTCACTACTCTCTGGCTAAACAAATTCCTCCCTACCTCTGATCTAAAGGGTCATTGCTCAATTTTGAGATTGTACCCTCTAGTTCTGGATATGCCCACTATAGGAACCATCCTTTCCACATCCACCCTATCTATCTCCTTTCAACATTCAATAGGTAGATGCACCTTTGGCAGCAATTACAACCTTGAGTTGTGTGAATAGTTCTCTATCAGCTTTGTACCTCTGGACACTGCAATTTTTCCCCATTCTTCCAGGGCCTGCTCCTCACAACATGATGCAGACACCACCACGCTTCATGGTAGGGATGGTGTACAGTTGATTATGTGAGGTGTTTGGCTTACGCCAAACATAGCATTGAATCTGATGGCTAAAAAGCTCAATTTTGGTTTAAACAGACCATAGAACCTTCTTCCAGCTGATTCTGGAGTCTCTCACATGCCTTCTGGCAAACTCTAGCCGAGATTTTTTTTTAACAGTGGCTTTCTCTTTGCCACTCTCCCATAAAGCTGCGACTGGTGAAGCACCCGAGTGGCAGTTGTTGTATGCGCAGTCTCTGCCATCTGAGCCATTGAAGCTTGTAACTCCTCTAGAATTGTCATAGGTCTCTTGGTTTTCAAAAACCAATAATGGGGTCTCCCTCAATAGTCCCCTTCTTGCACAGTCACTCATTATTTGAGGACGGCCTACTATATGCAGATTTACAGATGCGCCATATTCTTTCCAATACCTGATGATTGAGCTAACTGTTTTCAAAGGGATATTCAGTGACTTGGAAATGTTCTTGTATCCATCCATCTCCTGACTTGTGCTTTTCAATAACCTTTTCTCTGAGTTGCTTGGAGTGTTCTTTTGCCTTCACGGTGTAGTTTTTGCCAGGATACTGACTCACCAGACCTGGACCTTCCAGGTACAGGTGTATTTTTACTATCGTCACCTTGACTGTACATGGGTCTCCAAAAAACGATCTCCATTTATGTGACTTCTAAAACCAATTGGCTGCACCAGTGATGATTTGGTGTGTCATATTAAAGGGGGAGGGGTGAATACTTATCCAATCAATTATTTTGTGGTTTATATTTGTAATTAATTTAGATCACTTTGACATGAAATAGTCTTTTTCTGTTGATCAGTGTCAAAGAAAGCCAAATTTAAATCCACCGTGATTCAATGCTGTAAAACAATAAAACATGAAAACTTCGAAGGGGATGGGGGTGAATACGTTTTATAGGCACTGCATGAATTGAAAGTAATTGAATCAGCATGGTGATATGGTAGCATAGTATCATGACAGTGTCAGCAATCACTGATCAGGGTTCAATTCCCGCAGCTGTCTGTAAGGAGTTGGTACATTCTCTTCAGGACTGAATGGGTTTCCTCGGAGTCCTCTGGTTCCCTGCCACATCCCATGGTTTTGTAACCATGGGTTAGATTTAGCAAGTTGTGGACATGCTATGGTGGTGTTGGACGCATGGCGACACCTGTGGTCTGCCTGGAGCACACCTTCACTGATTTGATTTGATGCGAATGATGCATTTCACTGTATGTTTCAATGTTTAACTGCACATGACAAATAAAGCAAATCTTTAAAAAAAATCTTTAAACACCAAGGATGATAGCATAGGAAATCTGAATTGATGAGCTCACCAGAGAAGGGTTCCTCAATTAGTGGATTCAAGTTTGTTTAAAATATTCCAACAGAGTATTAGTGTTAGGTGAACCAGTAGTTCAAACTCTTCTCCCACTCTTCATCCAGAAGATTAAAATGCACGAGATCCACAGTGAATTAGTCGTTTGGATTCAGAACTGGCTTGCCCGCAGAAGACAGAGGGTAGTGGTGAAAGGGACTTGTCCTAGCTGTGATTAGTTGTGTTCTGCAGGGATCTGTACCTCTTCTGTTTGTAATGTATATAATTGACCTGGATGAAATTGTAGGTGGGTGGCTTAGTAAGTTTGCATATGATACAAAGATTGGTGGTGTTGTGGATTGCGTAGAAGATGGGCAAGGAATACAGTGGTATATAGATCAGTTGCAGATGTGGGTGGAGAAATGGCAGATCAAGCTTAACTGGACAAATGTGAAATGTTGCACCTTGGCCAAGTGGTTAAGGCATTGGACTAGCGACCTGAAGGTCGTGAGTTCGAGCCCCAGCCGACGGAACGTGTTGTGTCCTTGAGCAGGGCACTTAATCACACATTGCTCTGTGACAACACTGGTGCCAAGCTGTATGGGTCCTAATGCCCGTCCCTTGGACAACATTGGTGTCGTGGAGAGGAGAGACTTGCAGCATGGGCAACTGCTGGTCTTCCATACAACCTTGCCCAGGCCTGCGCCCTGGAGAGTGAAGACTTTCCAGGTGCAGATCCATGGTCTCACAAGACTAACGGATGGTTGGTCAAATGTATAGAGACAGTACACTGTTAAGGGCAAGACCCTTAACAGTATTGATGAGCAGAGGGACCTTGAATGACCAAGTTCATAGCTTCCTGATAGTGGCTACACTGGTTGATACAGTAGTTAAGATGGTATATGGTACGATTGCCTTTACCATCGAGGCATTGCATTCAAAAGTCAGGAAGTTATATTGCAACTTAATAAAACTCTAGTTAGGCCACATGTGGGATATTGCATACTGTTATGTTTTGTAACTCCAAAGCATTAAACTAATTCAAAGGAGAACAAGAGAGCTGGGAATGAAAGTCTAACTGTGGATTTTGCTTTAAGCAAGGCGCGCATGTATCAAGTGGTAGCATCATGCGTATACAATTCATTCACTCTTACATATAACCTGCGATGCTTTATGTAAACAATAAAGAATGCTTAATCAAACAATAGTTACAATGTTATTAAAATATTACTGAAACATTAAATATACAACACTCCTCCCTGCTTAGCTATAAAGTCTGACTCAATATAGAATACATCTCGACTTATATACATATACTATATATACAGTATACTCTGTCAAACAACTACTATATAGATACCCACATCATAATAAATTTTAAATTGTCCCATTCAGGCCTAAAGATTTAATCGCTGCAGAGGATTTCTTACTCTTGTGGGATGTCTTTCCTGACAAGAGAGGTCACTCTTCTTGGCAGGAGAGATGTGTGGCTGTGAAACAATCTCACATTCTGGGGCTTACCCTGTAATGATGGTAGTTGTTGACTCCTGGATAGCATGAAGTGATTCTGAAAGCTCTGGACATCCTTTCTTCTCCTTTTCTTGCCTTTTCTCTTTGAATCTATTTTGATCATTGCTTCTCTCCTGGTCACAGCTTCTTTCTCTTTCTTTATCCCACTCTTTTTCTTTCCCATGTTCCTTCTCACTTTCACACCTTTCCCTTTCTGTTTCTCACTCATGCTCTTTCTCTCTGTTTCTTCTCTATTTCAACTCAGTATGTCTTTTTCTTGCCCTACTTTTTCTTCAAGTTTCTTGTGATGCTGGCCCTCCTGTTTTTACCACTTGGCTTGTTGGATGTTATACTTCTCTGTTACAGATGTTGTTCCCACAGGAGTCATCTTTTCTCCAGGGTAAGATCTTAGTTGGATAACTATTTGTAGTTGGATGGTACAGTGCCGATGTAATGTCTTATTCCAATCATTTTCAGGAATGAATGAAACGGTTCCACAACAAATTGTGGTCCATTGTCTAAGGGTTCTGGAAGACCAGTTCTTGTGAAGAATCTTCTGAACACCTCAACAATGTGCAAGGCTGTAGTGGAGACTATTGACAACACTTCTGGCCACTTTGTACTTAGCCGCATCCACTAGTACTGAGAAATTTGAGCCCATGAATGATCTGGGCAAAATCTTCTACAGGGCAATGCAGAGCATTCTCCGGGATGGAGAGATGCTGCTCTTGGCATCTTCTGGATGTGTTGACATCCTGAACAGTGCATGGCAAGCTGCTTGATCTGCTAATCTAGCTCAGTATCCCAGGCCACTAGACAAAGCTTAAAGCCAATAATTTCAATTTGACCTTGCCTAGATGACTGGTATGTAGCTCATCCAACAATTTAGTGCTCAGTTTGGATGGCGCAACAACTCACAATCACCATATACGACAACCACAGTCAAGGGAAAGTTCATCTTGTTGCTGTTAAAAATGGGGGAGCTGATGTTTCTGCTGCACATACCAGCCAGTTTTGATTGCACGTAGACCTGCGACACTGAGGTCTTTTCTGGTTTACCTTTGGATCACTTCTGCTGTAAAAGGGAGACTTTTGATTTGATTTGGAAAGAATACATCAAGATGAGTGTCCTCTTTTGTCAATTCTTCAGGTATTTCCTTTTCCAAGGGTAAAGGGGACAATCTGTCAGCATTTCTGTGATTAGTTGTCCTCTTGAATTTGATCATGTCATTGTATGTTCCAAGAAACAGAAGCCACCTCTGCATTTGGTGCTGTGCTGTTAGTGGAACACCCTTCTGTGCACTGAACATGGACACCATTGGCTAGTGATTAGTGGTGAAGATAAACTCTCTCCCGTACAAATTCAGGTTGAAGCATCTTACTCCCCAAATCTGGCATAGTGGCTAGGTTTGGTAGGAACTGTTAAATTAATAGACAAATCCTAAAAAGGACTGCAACTATGACATGTTCTTTGGCCTTGGGCCATCCACCATTGCTTGTGTTTTCGCAGCACACTTGTGCATCAATGGTGTGACCACAGTAAGTGATGCTTGATTTAAAGACTTCACACTTGTTGTGTCATGCTCTGAGCCCATGATCTTCTAATCATTTTAACACTGTCTTGAGATCTTGGAGATGTTTGTTATCATCCTCACCAGTAACCATGATGTCATCCAGGTAAAACTGCGTGCCTGGGCAGCCTTCCAGCACTTGGTTCATATTTTTCTGCCAGAGTCCAGGTGTAGATGCTGCTCCAAAAACCAGCATATTATAATGATAAAGCCCTTTGTGAGTGTTTATGGTGAAAAATACTTTGGATTCTTCTTCCATCTCCATCTGTCAGTACGCCTCAGCTAAGCCTACTTTGCTAAAATGTTTCACTCCAGAAATATTTACAAAGATATCCTCTATTCTGGGCAGAGAGTATTGATCAATTTTCAGAACTAGGTTGATGGTGACCGTAAAATCACAAATCCAGACAAACCCTTTTTCATGGCTACAGGGACCACTGACATTGCCCATAGGATCCACTCACCCTTGGAAAAAACTCCTTCAGACACCATGTGATTTAGCTCACTACTGCTTTATCACGGATGGTATAAGGAACTGGATGGGTTTTGTAAAACTTAAGTGTGGCATTTTCATTTAACACTGTTTTATCCTTGATATTTTTGAGTTTTCCAATGCCATTCTTGAACACAGCTGTTGCACCATTCAGCACCTTTCTTAATTCATTTTCGGTGGAATCTATTGGAGGGATGTAGCATGCAATAAGTGAATGGATCTCCAATCAAGTTGTAGTCGTCTCAGCCCGCAATACTGGCTGTCCATATAAGCTCAACCTGCAGGCTTCAGTTCAGCTTCATTGAAGTGCCATCAGACTCATTTTGTGAAATGACTGAAACAGGATAGCCAATGTCCAATACCATTTTAATTAAATTGCTGTTCACTTCTGGTGTAAGCCCAACTGATTTTTTAAATCTTAGTTTCCACATTGTAGATCTAAAACCTGTTCAGTCCTGTATCACTATCATCATCAGATTTTTAAATTTACAACATGCAGATTAGTGCTCTTTTTCAAACTGCAACTTGACTTTGTATCATTTTCTCTTCCCTGTGCAATTTATTTATTTTTGTCTATCCTACTTACTTTTTGTATGTGTCCTACTTTGCTGCATTTTCTGCAAGTTTCGCCTTTAAATCTGAATTGATCTGATGTATGTGAGCCCCTGTCACAACAATAACACAATTTGTTTGACACAGGTAAGTTTCTATTTGGACATTGCAATTCTGCTCACACACACTTTCACTCCTGGTAACCATTCAATTACTTCTCTGTATGCTGTTTCCATTGATACAGCTATGCCAACTGCTCTTTTAAAAGTAGGTTGTGCTTCAGTTAGGAGCCAGTTTTGAAGACTTACTTGCAAGATTCCTCAAACAAAATGATCTTTCAATGCATCATTAAAACCATCACTGAACTGACAATGCTCAGACAATCTCTTCAATTCAGCCATGTACACTGAAATGGGCGTTCCTTCTTTTTGATCCTGCTTATGAAACCTGAAGCATTCTGCAATCAACAATGGTTTCAGTTCTAAATGTTTCTGCATCACTTTCACAATATCAACAAAGCTCATTTTGGCTGGTTCGGTTGGAGCAGTTAAACTTTGAAGCAAGCTGTCTGCCTTTAAGCCCAATGCCTTCAGCAAAATTGGCACTTGGTTCTCATCGGCTATTCCATTTGTTTTAAAATACTACTTAATTCATTCAGTATAAAAATCCAGTTATCTGTTGTGTAATGGAACGTGTCTATCTTTCTGAAGCTGCCAGCCATTTTAGCTTTTTTAAATGATTATTATCACCCGGTTCTCACTGCTTATGAACCCATGAATTCTTCCATTTTCTGTCATTTTTTAAAACTCAGTTGTGTCTTTTCACCCAAAGAACATGTGCTGATTTGCTTTTTTTAAACTCAAACATCTTACCATGCTTCAACAGGTAGGCAGTTGTCTTGGGATCGATTTAAAAAAATACCTTGTTGCCACTGTTATGTTTTGTAATTCCAAAACATTATACTAACTAAAAGGAAAACAAGAGAGCCAGGAATGCATGTTTAACTTCAGTTTTTGCTTTAAATGAGGCACGCATGTATCAATTGGTAGCGTGATGACGTATGCATTTCACACACTCATGCATATAACCCGCAAGGCATCATGTAAACATCAAAGAGTGATTAATCAAACAATATCTTTGATATTACTCATATTACTGATATATTAAATACATAAGACACACAGCAGTGGTTCTCAATGTGAGCCATATGTTCCCCAGGAGGCCATGCCAAATTCATATGGGCCACAAGTAAAAAAAATTGTAAAGAAAATATTTGTCTGAATGGGGCAAGATAAGTTTACTGTTTGTAATGGAATATTACTTAGATATACAGTATAAATAAAAAAAGAAATGGATATATTTGATTTAATTGGAACTCTGAATGAAATGAATGGTAAAATAAGCTAGATGTTGCAAATAAGGTCGCAAAACAGCTTAGCCTGTGTGTGTGTGGTGTGACACGTCAATGGTCATCTCTGCTCCTGTTTGACCATGCACAAATCACCGTTCACACCCTGTAGGGGGTTTCACTGAGCCCCTATCCTATTCAGAGCTTTGAAATAGTTTTATTTTTCATATATACCTGTGTCAATATATTTAACATTTAATAAAACTTATAACCTGCTCAAACATAAATATTGATTGTATATTAGAATAATTAGTTTAGCAACTTGTGAACACAATGGAGAGTGGGGGCCACAGAGGTAAATGAAAGTCACAGGAGGGCCACGATCAGAATAAGGTTGGGAACTACTGGCATACCGTTCTGGTCGTCTCATTATAGGAAGAACATCAAGGCTTTGAAGAGGGTGCAGAAGAGGTTTATCAGGATGCTGCCTGGATTAAAGAGCGTGTTCTATAATGAAATGATGAACAAACTTGAGTTTTCTCTGGAGCAGCAGTGGCTGGGGGAAAAAGATTGAGAGGCATAGATAGAGTGTACAGGTAGTATCTTTTCTCCCCCAGGGTTGAAATGTCTAAAACCAGAGGATATGCACTTAGATAAGGGGGTTAAGTTCAAAGGAGATGTGAGGGGCAAGTTTTTAACACAGAGAATGGTGAGGGCCTAGAATGCTGTCCCAGGGGAAATGGTGGAGGCAGATACATTAAGAACTTTTAAGAGGTGTTTAGATAGGCACATGAATATGAGGAAAATGGAAGGATATGGGCACGGTGTAGGCAGAAGGGATTAGTTTAGTTGGCTATTTGATTACTAATTTAATTGGTTCAGCACAACACTATGGGATGAAGGGCCTGTTCCTGTGCTGTACTCCTCTGTTTTGTTTGAAGCTGCTGTTGTAAATGCAACTTTAATCCCAAAAATTGGTGAGTTCATTTCCTTGTAGTCAAGATGCCTCATGCACCAATTTCCATTTTAACACAGGTGAGACGTGGTGAAACGCAGATTAAATAATTAATCAGCTCCTAGGAGAAAGGTTAATCACTGAAGGCTAAGTAGACAGACTTAAGCTATTCAGACTTAAGGAATTCTGAATAGTTCTTATTTTCCTGTGCTAAAACTAGAATGTGAGGCAACACTTGTGAGCTGTCCCTAGCGCACCCTTGGGTTGTGTTGGTTGTTAATGCAAATGATGCATTTCAGTGTATGTTTCAATGCGTGTATGATAAATAAATTAATTGGAATCTGATTCTGAATTTAAAAGGAAGGGAGTAGGACTAAATTAACAAAATTACTGTGGTTTTTGTAGATCAGGAAGATCAGAGTTGTTTCCCAAAAGTTGAACAATCATGGTCTAAAATCCTATCCATCCCATAGTCACTGAAGTCTCCCAATCTGCCCACCAGTCCTGTGCAATCATGCCATCCTTCAGCCATGATGTTGCTACTTTAACCACATGCTGTCCGTCCCATGATCTCTCTTCCACTAGAATTCATTCCCGCCACCCTGACCACTAAAACTTTACTATCTTTACTGTGGTCTTTCACACCAAGCTGTCAATCAAACTTGCAGACAGCCCGAAAATTGAGAGAATCCCATGTTTAAAAATGCTGCAGGATGCTTCAAAATAAAACATACTTTGTTTGCTATTCCTTCCTTCTCCTATCTCATTGTGAATTATGGCACCCATCTTCCTATCTGTAATTCAGTACCAAAAGAGGGAAGCACATTTGTTGCATGGATATTTGAGGCAGGAGCTGATCTAGGATCTCAGATGCTGCTTTACTTTCTGATTTCTTGCAGCACATTGCTTGTAGCATTTTCCTCAATATTAGCCATGACTATAATAGTAAGCAAGTGAGGTTTTAATATAATGGCTTTCCCAGGCAGTTCAAGAGCAGTGGATTGGTGGATATAAATGTAATCACGATGCTGCCTTTAGTTGCTTGTAGTCAGATCTATTATAACTGCTCAGCAGTCTGCTAAGATTAGTAGTGCAGTGTGCTATGTACTGACTGCTACACATTTTCCTAGTGTCAGAGTAAATTCTGCAGTTAGCAATATAAACAGATGTGAGATTTTCCCATGCTATTGTTAAATATCTTCTTCAGAGTAAATAGCATGTGTTCCAGTGCCCCACAGACCCAAAGACTACATAACTACTTATATTAGAAGACATCCTGTGAGAAGTCAGTCTAACCTTCATGCAAAGTGACAATGGTAGGTTGGCGTGATCTGTGGCATAATTGTGCAACCAGGTGGAAAGTAGGTTTACTTTAAAGTGCGAATTGAAAAATAAATGAGAAAGTCAGCACACCTTTCACAATTTAATTATTTGAGAACACCTCATGACTGTGCAAGACTATAATTAATTTCAAAGTCTTTTTAAACCAACAATACTGGTGGTTAGATCATATTTTTGAGAACGTTTTCACAGAGCCTTCCTGTTCTGTTCTCTTTAAAACTCATGCCCATAAATTGGGCTTTCAACTATTTTCATTGTGCGATTAAAACAATGTTGCATTTTGCACTTGAAATCCCCATTTGCTGGGTGTCTCCAAAAAACTGACTTGTTAGCCCCTTGCTAGCGGCCACCGAATTCTGTGGCGATAAACCCACCTTTCTCCGGCTTTGTACGTATAGGGTGTATACGACTTTGGTCCTGCCAAATCTGTGAGGTTGGGACATCTCACCCACCCAAACCTCAGTTTGTGTGAATGCTGTGTGATTTACTGCCCCCGGCAAGAAATAACAGATCATACACTGCATACAATTAAAAAGAAGTATATTTAATAATGTTAAGTTAAGCAAACAGTTATTAAATGAAAGGAAAAAAACAAAAGGGCACATTACTCTTTAATAGTCAATCGTGCACTTAAGTTGGAGCTCACCCTTGAACTTGTCTGTCAGTCACACGCTGAACCCTCGGTCTGCGTGAAAGCATGCATCACCTTCCGAATGTCGCTCGAATTCCATCCTGAACACTCCTTGAAACCATTCATCTGCACAAAGCACCTTGTGCAACAGAGGCAGCATTCCCAGCCGTCTTCATCCCGCTGTCTTCTCCCAGCTCCCACCAACAGAGACCTCTCCATCCGTGTCTGCCAGAACCTCCTTCCAAATCCACCATCCTGATTGGCTGACAGCACATTCCTAAGTTGAATAACAACACTTCTTATCTCAGCTCAAGCTGAGAACAGTACAGACTGCTAAAATGAAATATGTACAGCATAGCAGTAAAAATCTTAACCAGGGTCTTACACACTAAGGCATGTTGAGGTTCCCTGCTAAACATCATTAAGGTGGTTTACATGGAGTTATGCACATTACATCAGGACCTGAAGACTTCTGAATGGCAGCATACTCAGTTGAACACAGCTTCTGATGATTTATTCTGCACTGATCTGTGAAGGGTGTCAATCCTTAAAGGGGTAGTCCTTAGTACAGAGACAAAACTATACCTGTGGCGGAGCAAAGGGAGGCTGCAGGGCAAAGGAGAATGTTGCTGCATTTAATAAAAGGGACTCCAGCATTCTTATTAGTGACATTATGCTCGGAGCAAGTTCCTGTCTGCAAGGGGATCCAAAAAACACAGGATGGCTAACACAAGAAAAAGTTGGCTGGTGGTGACTGCAGTTGCCTCCTCTACGTCTGAGACTACTCATTGGAACAATGAACAAGAAAATTCTATGCCAACACAAATATATCAATGGGTTTTTCAGTGCACTGACAACAGCCATTTCAATAGCTGGGTCATGAATTCATTAATGTCACAGAATCATTGCAGGTAGACCTACAAATTACTTTCAGCCTTTAACTACCACTTTCAGATGCCACGCAGATAATACACTTATTCAGGACTTGGTTGTGCGTCTAATTCCAAGAGCATCAAAACAACGTAGTCCTAATCATGCCAACAATTTTAGTGTTATTTGCCTGATTTTGGTTTTAAAGTTGTTATGCTTTCATTTTAACTGAATACATGTTTACAGGGTCTGTAGCTGGTACTGAATAGCTCAGAAATATAAACGTTGGGTCTGCACTTGCTGAAGCTGTTTGAAGTGTCATTTCCAACCATATAGGCAATATTTTGAATCTAGTTATGGATGCTATTCAACTAAATATTACAATGAACTGCTAGCTTTTGGTACTATGATGTGTGATTGCTCTATGCAGTGCATGCCAGTGATTTTGGGTTCATTAACTGTTTCCTTAATTCTTACACTCAGAAAATAATGAAGCGTCTCATAAAGAGATACATACTGAAAGCTCAAATGGATAGGGAGAAAGATGATGTCAATGAAGGTAAGTCAAAGGCACAGCTGTGTGATGGGAGTGGTCAATAAATTCTTGTTTTATGTATACATTACAAATTCTGCTCACCTTAGTAATAAAGTTCTTACAATCTACAGCTCATGTTTCAGTTTTCATCAAAAGAGCAATGATCTTTCTTCATATCATTGAACTAAGCAATTAACTTCAAGGTGACAATTTCCAGGTGCCCAGAGGCTGTAAAATGACCTTTGTTCTAGTGGTTTAAAAACAAGATATTTTACAATATGTTATTTTTGAGCAACATGCCCCACTTTGCTCATCTTGTCTGGAAACCTTGTTCTAGTTAAAGTTGCTGGAACATAAACTTATCATCTGGCAAAATAGAACAGACTAAAATTATGCAAAGTAATGTAACATTAGAGTGTGGAGAGTGTAATGGTAATTTGTGTGGCTTACTTACACTGTCATTTATTTCTAAAATAACTTCTTTAAATATCATATAGATCTATTTTAGAGTACTTGTGTATGCCTACGTAAAGTAAACGGTTAGGTTTCTACTCTGTTGATAGACAATGGCACTTCTGAGTTGTCTCAAGTAAAGTGTGGGATGGACAATGAAGCAATCTTATCTTTCAGTTCAGTTGCAACAACCTTTATAAACCATATACTCTAGAGAATTGCTTTATCAGTGTGATATTTATACTTCCCAAATCAATTTACCTGTGCACTCCACTGCCCCATTTCACAATGCATTCATGAGCAACTTTTGTTGAAGCAGAGTTTGGTTGGATTCAGGAATTCGATATGAAGTTCTCTTATCAATTTAACTACAGTCTCTACCGGGTCAGTTATTTAATGGGTAGAAATCATACTTCATCCTTTAACAATTCGTGATGCTCAAGCATCACTTCTTGAAAATCAACCAGAGGTGAGTAGGGTGAACTCACAATTTGCCACTGAAGTACAGACAAGACTTTCTAAAGCACCAAACATCTTCCAAATTTATGTTAGATAAATCATAAGGATGTCTGGACTGGTAGTAGAAAAGTGTTAGATTAATTTTATATCCTAGGCATTCTGAGTCTAGGATATTGTTTATATTAACATTAGATGTAGGGGTCATTGCCAAGGCTAACCTTTATCACTCATCACAATCACCTTTGTTAATATGGTACATTTCTTCTGGTAAATAGAAGCTTAGAGTTTGCTCTTGAATAGGAACCTCAAAGATTTAGACTCAGTGACAATGAAGGAATGGTGCTTTGTTTTCCCTTTGTGTGACTTGGAGGCAGACTTGCAGGTCATGGAGAAGTACAAGACAAGCCCATCCAGTTCATGCCGAGCCACAATAGCAAATGGTGCTATTGACATATCTTTCTACCAAAGCCTTTCTTAGTGTTAATGGCCACATACTTTGGAGTTGCTGTTGTAAAAGCCTTGGCCCATTGCCACCGTACATTTTGCAAATGGTACACACTTCAGCCTTGGTGTTGAAGAGAGCAAATGTTTAGAATAGTTGTTATGGTGCCAGTCTGACAATGAAATTTGTTGTTAATTTGATCGAGCTTCTTAAATACTTTTGCAACTTGTATCATCCAGGAGATGAAGTGTTTGCCTGTATCTGATAGTACTGTACCTGGAGTGATATATCAAAAGCCAATAAAGATATCCACTTTCCCAGCAGCTACATATTTCATCCTAATGAGCACAAAATTCAGCCCAACTTTTAAACAGAGTAAATGAATGCATCAAACATCCTGAGAAGAGAATGTTCCTAAGTAAAAGTATTACAATAATAGTAAAACAACTGTAAATAGCATTCAACAAACAACAGGAATTCTGCAGATGCTGGAAATTCAAGCAACACACATCAATGTTGCTGCGTTCACCAGTAACTTTGAGGTGTTGTGTAAATAGCATTCAATGTCTTTTTAAGAAGGAAATTAATGAGTGCTCGACTTTGGATTTTATAGTGTGTACATTACCAAAAGATCAAATGAGTAAAATAATTAATAGGTTAGTCTAAGTGAATAGCTGAACAGATTGTGTATTATTGCTGTGTTACTTTATTTTATGTTACCAGGGTACAGTTAGATTTTTGAATAATTGTTATCAGTTTATAATTTCCTGTTCTGAATTGCATGTTTGTGAATTTTAATCCTAAACAGAAGTTATTTTTATTCAATAGTTTAGTTTCTTAGCCTTGATTTCTTGTTATTGTATTCTAAACTTTAGACTAAAATAGTTTGGTTACTAAGTTCTCTGTATTTTTATTAATTTGCTTGCTTGTTATTTTTAAGGTGAACTCAAGGAAATCAAGCAAGATATTTCAAGCCTCAGATATGAACTGCTTGAGGAAAAGTCACAAAACACAGATGATCTTGCTCATCTTATCAAGCAGTTTGGAGAAAAATTGGGAGCCTAATCAATTGACAAAGAAAATAGTTATCTAGTAACATTGCATCTTGAACAACTCTGCACCAAATCACCAACTACAATGATAGATTTTGCATATTAATTATAATAGTGCCAAATATAATTTAGATTTAAACATATCAATGCATAGTCAAAGCAGTAGTTATGCAATAATTTGTACAATATTGAAAGTTTTTAACATATTATTGGAAAATATAAACTGACTAAAGAATATACTGTATTAAAATTTTTGTATATCAATGAAAATGTGTGTAAATATGTTTTATTTACACAAGAGCAAACATATTCTTTACAACAGGCACTTAAGAAACTCTTATATAGACCATTGATGATAGAAAGATTGAGTCCTATGTAGGAGGCGAAAAGTTGTATTGAATTTAGAGCAAGTTAAAAGGTTGGCACAACATCTTGGGTTGAAGGCTTCTACTATGCTGTAGTGTTCGATGTTCTATGCTCTAAAATTCTTCTAATACGTGCAGCTGGAAGATTTTGCATCTTCTCCATCATCATTTAGACAATACACTGCAAAGCCTCTTCCAGGGATGCCTATCCTGAAGAAGTTTAAATCTGCTCTTCCACAGGAGTTCATCGAAAGCCTCTCTCACTGCTCCCCCCCTGTGACTCTTTGACCACATGCTCACCCAAACCCGCTATCACAGCCAGGTATCCTTCCTGGGAACATGCCTTTGCTGCCATATTGTGCCACATGGCTGACAGCTGCGAAACGTTGACTGTTTACTCTTTTACATTGATATTGCCTGGCTTGCTAAATTCCTCCAACTTTAATGCCTGCACATTAAATGGAGGATTTCTCTGGCACAGAAAGTGCTTTGGAGCCATTGTTGTCATCAGTATGGCTGAGTAGTTGGCAAAAACTGTGTTGTCAATTGGGTGACATCTCCCTGACTTGTATTTCAAGAGGGGTCAAAATGTTGGAAAAACCAAGGCAAGGTCAATTTTTCAATTCGAGTTGTATCTTCATATAAATGGCCTGGCTTCCCTACCCTCAGATCCCTCAGTTTCCTCCAGCATGTTCTATGCACGATATTCCAGAGCAAAACAGTTTACAGCTGACCAAAAAGTGATTGCACTGCAGAACAATTCATGGATGAGAGGTGGATGGAAGGATATGGTCCAGGTGCAAGTCAGTGGGACTAGGCAGAAAAATGGTTCGGCACAGGCAAGAAGGGCCAAAAGGCCTGTTTCTGTGCCGTAATGTTCTATGGTTCTATCTCTATAAATAGCTGGCAGTGCTACCAGAAGGGCTTTGACAACCAGTAAGCCCATGACCCCAAACTCACTGGATGTCAAGGCTTCAAAATCATACACAATTAATGTCAAAGTAAAAACATTGAGAACTACTTTTTAAAATAATTGAACATGAATGAGCACTTGCACATATATTTATGAATTGTATTAAAATAGTTAACTATGTGCTGAAAATACAAAGAAAATTGCCTTCTCCTCACCCTCTGGCACAGCTGTTTCATTATGGAGCTGAGAGCTCTGAGAAGGTTTGCACTGCTTTGTAAGGCCCTCTTATGGATTCCATCATTACAATGCATATACTGTATACCAGGCCTGTATTGAAATGGAGCAGAAAGCTGTATTTCTGCCTGTGATTTGGAGCAGCATCTGCCAGCTTTTATGTTCTGTCCTTTTATAAAATGACCTGAGAAGAGAGCATAACCTGGATGGAGAGGTATTTGACGATTGATGCTGCTTCCTTGGGTCAGCACCCCATACAAATGTACACAATGGTGGGGTCGGCTTTGCCTGTGATTCACCACTTTTTGTAGCTTTATCCATCTGGTGTTTCCATTCTAGGCAGTGATGCAATCTCCCCACTATGTATCTATAGAAGTCTGTCAAAGCTTTTACTGACATACCATATTAATGCAAGCTTCTAGGAAAGTGGAGGTACAGTCGTGCCTTTGTGATGATACTCAGAGTACATGCTGGATAGATCTGATATGTTGACACCAAGGAATTTAAAACTACTGACCCTGGCTCATTGTTCTCTGGTTTCTTCCTTTTGTAGTCAGTAAACAGCTCTGAGAGTTTGTTCTGGCACCACTCAACCAGGTTTTCAAATTCCCTCCTGTATGCCGATTCATCACCACCTTTGATTTGGCCAACAATGGTGGTGGGGTCATTAAACTTAAAAAGAAAAAGCATTGGAGCTGTGCTGAACCACACAATCATAAATGCACTGTAAAGTGAGTAGAGCAGGGGCCAAGCACACAGTCAGGTTGTGGAATGTGAGTGTGGAGGACATGCTGTTGCCAATCAGTAGTAACTGGAGTGTTCCAATGAGGATCGAGTTACACAGGGAGGTACCAAGGCCTAGGTATTGGAACTTAGTTGTGACTTTCTAGCGATGATGGTGTTGAATGCTGAGCTGCAGTCAATGAAGAGCATCCAGGCCTTGCTCTTTTTTTGCTACTACCATCAATAAGGAGATGCAGAAGCCTTAGGTCCCACACCACTAGGTTCAGGAACAGTTATTACCCTACAACCATGAGACCCTTGAAACAGCACGACTACTCTGAACTGATTCTATGACCTACAGTCTCACTTTCGAGGACACTTTGCAATTCATCTTCCCAGAGTTATTTTACTTGCACAATTTGTCTTCTTTTGCATGTTGGTCATTTGTCAGGTTTTGTCTGTTTGTCTATGGATTTTCTTAAAATTCTATGGTATTTCTCTTTCTCTTGTAAATGGCTGTAAAAACTGATCAACGACTATAGGAGGAAGAAATCGAAGGTCTGTGAACCAGTGCTCGTTAGTGAACTGGAGGTGGAGAGGGTCATTATTGTTAAATTCCTTGGCGTTATACTATCAGAGGATCTATCCTGAGACCACCACATTAGCGCCATTTCAAAGAGAGCACCACAGCACCTCAACTTTCTTAGCGGTTCCTGCAGATTCAACATGTCATCTAAAACTTTAACAAACTCTGTAGGTGCACAGTTCAAAGCATCCTGACTGGTTGTATCGTGACCTGGTATGGCAACACCAATGCCTGAGAATGGAAAAGCTTACAGAAAGCAAGTCCATCACAAGAAAAGCCCTCCACTCCACTGAACACATCTCTCAGGAGCACTGCCACAAGAAAGCAGCATCCGTCAACCGGGAACCCCACCATTGAGGCTATGCTCTCTTCTTGCTGCTGCCATCAGGAAAGAGGTACAGGATCTTTAGATCCCACACAACTAGGGTCAGGAATAGTTATTACCCTTCAACCATCAGGCTCCTGAACCAGTGTGGATAACTTCACTCACCGCAACACTGAATTGATTGCACAACCTATGGACTCACTGTCAAGGACTGTTAGTATTATTTATATATTTATTGTTTTTCTTTTGTATCTGTACTATTAACCTTCTTTTGCACATTGGTTGTTCGTCAATCTTTATGCGTAGTTTTTCCCTAATTTGATTATAATTCTTTATTCTACTATGAATGCCTGCAAGAAAATAAATCTCAGCGTAGCATATGGTAACATATACATACCTTGGTAATAAATTTACTATGAACATTGCAACTCAATCTTAAGGTAGTAAATGGTAACATACATGTACTTTGACAATAAATTTACTTTGAACTTTGAACCTTGAACTTGATAGAGTGTTCTAGGGATTTTATAAAAGCACGTTCAATATGGTTGTAATTTTATGATCATTAAGATAGGAGCTAAAAAGAGTGTGTGGCTCCTTGTGTGTCGATCTTGAGCCTGTGTGTCTATGTAAGTTTGAAGATGAGGACCTTACTTTCCACCTCAGCAGATTTTGGAAGAGCTAACATCAAGAAATTCCCTTCTGAATCTTCTACAAGAAAGGGCTTTCTGTTTTTACAATCACGACGGTAAGCTCTGAAGAACAGTCTTTTAAAGCAGTTATTAACATTTAAAGGTCAAGTTATGGGCAATCTATACTCATTTTATGGCTTAATTGTGATATACTGTACCCAGAGCACAAACGGACGAGGAAAAGGGAACAGGGTTGTCCATCCTTTGTATTCTTTGTACACACTCTTGCTCAAAATTTCAGGCCTTAATTTACTTAATTTTGACAAATTGGGCTCCAGATCTGTGAACTCATTTCAAATGAATTTCTAAGAAAATCCTAAATTTCCTTCCAGTATAAGGACAGTCTACAAAGCAGCTTTAATTCATTAAAAATTGGCTCCAGTAGAGCCTTAATGCAGTATGGATTAGACACAGAGTGAAAAAAAAACTTTATGACATCCGTGGATGACAGCAACCCTGACATAAAGTGGAAGGTAATTTACTGTCAGAAAATTAGGGGTGTGTTGATTATCCACTGCCAAAAAAAATGGATCTAGAGTTCTACACCTCTCTTTGTTAATGCTTTTCATCTCCTTCAAAATAATGGAGTTCAAATGTCTCAGAAGTAGTTTCAGAGCTCCTCTCATCTTTTAGAATCATTCCCTTGAGGGTGGCATGATACTTTTGAAATGATGCCAACAAAAGCTGATGAGAAAGCAGCACTGATTGCTAAGTAATAGATTTGAGAACAGAGCAGAAATATGAAAAATGGTCTCACAGAATACTGCCATATCTTCCAGTAAAGAAAGAGAATAAATGTATTTTCTTTTAAAAGGAGCCCTTTCCTTAAGAAAGTAGGTAATTAGGGAGAGGAGTTGATGAGGCCATTTTTGTTATAGCAGTTCATCATTCAAAACAATGAGATGAGGATTAGTAAACTAATGCCCTGTGGCACAAAACACATCTGGTTTGATTAAGTGCACATTATTGATCAAGTTTATTATCAGAAGGCTTGAAGAAACAAATGAGGAATGGAAGATCATCACATATGAGCTGTAACAAATAGCCCATTGAATTATAGAATCATAGAACTGTATGGCATGGAAGCAGGTCATTTGACACAACTCGTCCGCAATGAACGGTGGGCACCCATTTGTATTAATCCCCTTGACTGGCACTTGGTCCACGATCCTCTATGCCTAAGTAATTCAAATATTCATCTAGGGCAGGGGTTCCCAGCCGTGGGTCCATGGACTCCTTGCTTAATGGTATTGGTCCATGGCATAAGAAGGTTGGGAACCCCTGACCTAGACACATCGTAAATGCTGTTAAGTATTTAATCACTTTGACTTATATAAATAAACTTTTATATTGCACCTGCATATGTGTTCAGCAGTCAGTAATAAGTGTTTCATTCTCACGTTCAAAATGAAACTTCATGTGAAGCAAACAAGTAATGATCACTGGAGTTTACCTGACTGGATTACTGCAAGGCTTGTAACACAGGAAGTAACTTGTAATGAGAATTGAATTAGTTGATCTTAGCATAGTTATATTGTAGGTGGTGCGGTCTGAGCTTGAGGTGTAGTGATAGACAGGTGTGTGGCTTTAGGGTTGTGATAGTCAGAGAAAGGTGCCAGGGGACTTTAAGGGGAAAGGGGTGATATTTTAAATAAAAAATAATACACCACATCTTATCTCCCAAACTGGACTCCATGATCAAGTTCATAAATATCTTAGGCAGTTTCTTTAAAGTAACACCAAGGCTTTTGGTGCCAAGCTTCGGTCTCTGTCAATAGACTCAGACCTGAAAGCTCTTTTAGGTTCAGAGGGATGAACTTGGGGACAGAGAGGAGAGTTAAGGGTCAGGTTAGGGTTTAGGGACAGGGATGTGAGGAAGCTAGTGATCAGGCTGAAGTCTCGGCCTCCACTCCACACTGCACATTCCACATTTGAAGGCCAGTGATGTGGACATGCGATGAAGGACAGGTGTTGGGCCAATAAAGACTAGGCCTGTTGTCCGCAGGTTGTTGAGTTCCCTCAGGTCGGTGGGTCCTGGTATCAGACATCTGTGCAGGTATGTGGGCCGGTGACTCCCTGGGTCAGTGAATTGGTGAGTCCAGAACTTGAGGCCTGAAGCTCAGCGATGATAAGATCTTGCGATGATGAGAATTGGAGTCAATATCAAAGATGAAAGCCTGAAGGTCACAGACCAAAGTCAGTGAGTCTGGAAGTCGAGGTCTGATGGGCGATGTCCTGGATCTGCGAGTCTGCAACTCCACTGGGGAAGTAAGAGGTCCTCTGTCTGTGAGTTCACTGGTGGCTGGAGATCCAGAAGCAAGCTGTCTTGGGGTTGGAGGGCTCTCTGTGTGAGTGGGAGGGCAGAAAGAGTCTCACTTTGTTACTGTTGTCTTGTTGTTGTGGTTCTGTTGTTGTTTTTGTTGTTTTGCTGAACAATATGGGCCTGGTGCTGGAAAGTGAACGACACCTGTGGGGTGCTCCTAGCACATCGTAAATTTATGCTGGATGTTAACATAAACAACACGTTTCACTGTATGTTTCAATGTACCTGTGATAAAGAATTGAACCTGAATCTAAATCTGGCTGGGTTCACATTCATCATGAAGACCTGATTCTACTTAAAGAGGCCCAGCCCATCTGAAGTCCAATTGAATTTCCTGAAATCAGCATCCAAACTACCGGTCATTAGACTCCATGACACATGTCTGGCTACTGGTTAGCACTAATCACCATTCGTCTCAAAGTAGAATGGTTCAGAGAATGAGAACCTTTCTCCAGTATCACTGCTACTTGCGCAATCTAGTGTAGTCTGGCAAGGCACGAGAAATCATTGTGGGTCTTAACTTCATTATATTAAACATGGGCAACCCTTCAATTCTAATACAAAATATTGTAGAAGCTGGATATTTAAAATCTAAAAGAAAATGCCAAGGAACTGCCAGGGCCTCCACTTTCAGCTGCAAGAATTGCTCTCTGCATTTGTTTTAAATTTTTAGGACTTTAAGTACTCAATGTATGTTTTTCTTCCAGAATATTCCATGTGATTCTGTAGTGGGTCACTATGTTTTACGTTACTGGCAATTCTCTCTTGGTTTGTCTCATTTGCTTATGTGTCCATGACCAGATGATTTATGTGTATTAAGGTAAGTTGTTATTGGCCAAAAACTAATCACAACCACTACTGCTGCTGTCTGGAAAAATAACTATAAACAGTCAATCTCTGGTTCCTATAATTTTCGTTGTTTCCCCTTCCAAGTAACAACACGAATACAGTATTAACTTTTACCGATAAAGGCTTGAAAAAGCTCTGTACAACATGCCTGCTCAAAATCCATACGGATGATATTCACTGCATTTCCTCTATCAATACACTTTATTGTTTTGTCAATGACCTCAATTAAACTTGTTGGAATTTATTTGCATTTTAATATTCTGCCTCTTTAACTGATTGATATTTTCTAGGATATATTAATTTTATCCTTTTTTATAATCTGCGGCATAAATGATAGATAAGATGACGTAGAGCTACTTGATTTATTACAGTCTCCAATTTTGAGTAGTGGTGCTAAAATTCCATTATCTAATCCACAACTGACTTAATTTCTGTATTCTGGTCAAATTGTCAGTTATTCCTAGATGAGGAGGTCTTCAGGATATTAACCAATAAATATAAATATAATTATGAATTATTGTGCATGGCTATTGCTTGATGTCCTGATGGACATCTTTCCAAACTAGAGCAACCTTCCATGAGTTTTGTAAGAACTTTGCAGGTAAGTGGACTGGGATGTTTAGAGGTGTGCCCTCATCTGATCTTCTCTTTAGTCCACCTAATCTTTATATTTAATGTTCTTATTTATTTCCTTACTATTTTGTTTACTCTTCCTCTGTACATTATTCAAGTATTCAATTAAATTTATTATCAAAGAATGTATAAACCTTGGTAACCATAAAGCAAACAACCCAAACGAACCCAATTAAAGAAAGAAAAGAATAAAAATAAATAATAATTAAAGACCAATACTCGATGCACAAGAGAAAGAGAGAAAAAAACAAGTCATTCAAACAATGGAAGTGAACAACAGCATTCCGAACTAAAATTGAGACCTCAGGTCCGAACCCCAGAGCACTCCAGAGTAGGCCCAAAGCCTAGCTTATCAGTTCATCATATTAGCAGCACGGACACAGCAGCAATCTTCATAGCCTCAGCACCATGGAGATGACCATCATGGAGAACAAGCGAAATCGGCTCTCGTCCCAACTGCCACCCTGTCTTTTCAATCTATCTAGGCTGGCATTTAAATTGACCCAATGATGGAACAGCGAAAGGCTTGGCACCCTGGAGAGAAGGATGAAGATCATGGAGAGCGAACAAAATCAGCTCTCACCTCCAATCTGGGCCGGCGTTTAAATTGTCTAAACAGTGCATTGTATATCACACTAGGACCCAGACACCGCTTCTGCGAAAGGCTCCAGGCCCAGATTTCGTCCCTAGCCCGAAGCCCCCGTCAAACTCTTAAAAATCGGTTCGGTGCCCAGATGAATCCAACCTTGCACCCGGCCCGGTTGTACGATCATCAAAATCGAATCTCGTCTTCTCCCCTGTCATTGTCCAGTAGGACTTCCTTTTAAAATTAAATACACTGTTCATTCTCTTTTTTTGTGACAAAATCTAATTTTGTCTTGGAAGTAAAGTTCATATTTAGACTTTAAACATAGAATCATATGATCAGATAGTACTGAAGGAGGCCATTGTGTTTGTACCTAAGTCAGATCTTTGAAAGAGATCCACCCCTTCTCTTTCCTCATACAAATGAAATGTTTTTTTCTTCACAAACATATATTAAATTCCCTTCTGAAAAAAATGCCGTTGTATCTCCTTGCACAACTTCCTCAGAAATTCCTCTCCTTTCTGCTGTAAGAACTTATCTTCCCTCACCCTACTCCCACCCTGCCCACCTTCCAAACAGCATGGTTCTTTTTCTTTCTATTCCCATTGTGGCCACAATCTCTTTACCGTTTTGACACGGTTTCCTTAGGTATTATTAAGACACTCTAATATTTTGGATAATGAAAGCCAAAGGTGTTTGAAACACTCAGCAGGTCAGTAGTATTTCTCTTAATGCTTCAGGTCAAGGACACTCTGTTAGAACTTGTGAAGAGAGAAAAATTCTTTACATTTTCTGAAGTGCTCTCTCACAGAGCAGTTTCAGTATTTTATTTTACTTAGACTTCTCCACTTGAATCTTCAATTTGCCTTCATATAATACCTATGTATGCTACTTCCATTCCTGTCCATTGCTTCTGCACTCTGCCCAAGTTCTTGCTCTCATATCACTTGATGGCCAAACATTGATACATAATCTGTATCATTTCCAATTAATGATCTGATGAAAGAAGACTTAATGAACGTATTTGCTTTTGCTCTTAATACCTCTATTTAAAAGCCAAGGAATTCTAAATGCTTTCTTGATAATCTTGTCAAATTGGCCCGTCATCCTCATAGATTAATGCCCACAGAACCTACAACTCCATTCCATTAGTAGCATTTGGTTTGCATGAAGTCTCTTTCTTTCTTTCATTCACTTAAAATGGAGATGGTTAAATGGACAGATAATTGGATTTAGGCTACTCCACGGTTCCTGGATTTTTTATTTTTAAATGGCATTTTATTTCCTAACATAAACCAACAAAATAAAGCTTAGGTGTGTATCTGTTGTTTCATAATTGGAAAAAGAAAACAACTGCTTAGTAAACAAATATATACAAAGTAAGAAATATAACCAGTTTGTTTATTGGTTACTAAACGGACAGCAGAATGCTGACTGCTGTGAAGTGCCTCTCGTCTGCCTAATGTCACCACACAAAGATCTGCTTAGGGGGACTGAGAGATGTGGCATGGTATTGGTATTGGTTTATTATTGTCAATGTACCAAGAATGAGTGAAAATCTTGTCTTGTATAGTGTTCATACAGATCAAGTCACTACACAGAGCACTGAGGTAGTACAAGGTAAAACAAAAATGGAGTGCACGATAAAGTGCAACAGCTTAAGAGAAAGTGCAGAGCAGGTTGAAGTAAGGTGCAGCATCATAACAAGGCAGATTGTGAGATCAAGATTCTATCTTATTGTACAAGAAGTATGTTCAAAGGTCTGTTAACAGCAGGATAGAGGCTTTCCTTGATCCTGGTATACATGCTTTCAACTTCTGTATCTTCTGCCTGATGGGAGAGGGGAGAAGAGAGAATGTCTGGGGTGGGTGGGGTCTTTGATTATGCTGGCTGCTTTACTAAGGCAGTGAGAGATATACACAAGGTCCATAGAGGTGAGGCTAGATTCCGTGCTGTGCTGAGCTGTGTCTGTAACTCTGCAGCTTCTTGTGGCCAACTCTAGGACAGTTGCCACTCCAAGCTGTCATGCATCCAGATAGGATACTTTCAATGGGGTACTGATAAAAATTGTTGAGGGTTGACAGGGCATGCCAAATTTCTTCAACCTCCTGAAGAAATGAGGGCATTGATGTACTTTCCTGCTCATGATGTCAACATTGTTGGACCAGGACAGCCTATTGGTCATGTTCACTCCTAGGAACTTGAAGCACTCAACCTTCTCGAGCTCCACACCATTGATAGAGACAGGGACATGTGCACCCCCTTAATGATGTCACTGTTTTGTTGATATTGATGGAAGGGTTGTTATCATGTCACCACATCACTAAGCTCATTATCTCCTTCCAGTATTCCAATTTATCATTCTTTGAAATATGACTCATAGTGGTGGTATCCTCTGTAAACTGGTAGAAGGAGATTGAGCAGAATCTGGCCATGCAGTCATGAGTGTACAGAGAGTAGAGCAGGGGGCGAGGATGCAACCTTGTGGCTCACCAGTGTTTAGAGTAATCGTGGTGGAGTTGTTGCTGCCTATCCTTTCTGATTGCAGTCAGTTGATCAGAAAGTCAATGATTCATTTGCAGAGGGAGACATTGACTCACAGAGTCCAGAGATTGGTGATAAGTTTGCTGTATCTCCCTTACTAATTTCAGAATCTCTTGATGAATATCCAGAGTACATAATGCTAGAATCACTGTGGAGAAAAATATATTAACGTGGAATTATTTTCTGGATTGACTTACAGTGGTCATGTTAAATGTTGCAAACCCAATTTAATGCTTAGTAGAAAGAAGAAGAGGGCATGCAGCACAGACCTTACCGAATCGTTATGGGAAATTGTGAACAAGGTCCTACTTTTAACCCAAATAAACAGACTACATGCCTCTTTCACCTTCTCGCACCAAACTGATGGCCATACACTTTTCAGGCATCAGGTAGGAAATGGTCATCAGGCATGGTCACATATGTCATGACAATTAAAAATTGCAGAAACAAAATGTCATGGAAGTTAAACAGCATGCATGGAGGTGGAAATAGATTTAATCTTTCTGAAATATAACTTTTATTGCTCCCCCCACAGTGGCCCCCTGACCAGGTGAGCATTGTGAGAACGTTCTGTTCTCATTACAAAATATTATGATTTGCTCAATGATAAATTGAGCATTACTTTTACCAAATAGCAAAAAAACTTCTTCTTCCATATAAAATGCATCACACCTAATAAGTTGAATTAAACAAGCAGTTTTTGCCCCAACCTCAGTCAATGGTGATTCTGAACAAAAACAATTGTTTTTTCCTTATTCTCTGGAAGGGAATGAATCTTCACAGCAACAAAAAGATCTTTTGAAGTCTTATTTCAATGACTCAAAGTTAAGGCACAAATTAACACAATGCAAGAGTTCACTCAAGGCCAAAACTTAGATGTTATTATCAGTTCCAATTTATCTCAGTTCTGTGCTTTGTTCCAACAGTGTTCCATGTTATCCTACAATAACTTTTTAACTTACACATTTAACTATCTATGGGTCTTTTCAAATACATATACATGCTCATAACTTGAGAGGGTGAGAGAGAATGTGTGTGTGAGATGTGAAAGTAATGTATGTATGGAGACAGAGAGAGGGGGAAGAAGAAAATGAGAGCAAAATATAGATAGAGAGAAGAGAACGAGTGTGTGTGTGTGTGTGTGTGTGTGTGTGAGATGTGTAAGGGGGAGAGAGTATGCATGTCTGTGTGTGTGTGTTGGTGAGAGAGAAGTGGCAAAGAACACGGCAGGCTAGTAAAGATCCATCCATGACACAGATCTACAATAAGTTAGAAATCTTAAGCAGACAAAACAAAAGACAAAGGGGACACAAACATGGTGATGCCAGAATGGCAATGAATTAAACTACAGAAAAGTTCAGAGTAAAGGGATGTTTACTTTATCTATTCAATGTATAGTATCTGTTCAACGTGATCTATAATTGGCAATATGATATAATAGCACAGATGTAGTCACATTAACTCTAATGGTTAATGCAGGAGTGATCTTATTATCCTAGATGTAAAGTATTAATGGTATCCAAAAACTGTTAAGTTAGCCCCAGCAAAGCTCACCTAATTATTGCTATTTTAATAAAAAGTATGGAATCATCATGTATCATTAGCTGTATCTAAAGCATTGATCTTTGCAGCATTAGCCTATTATCTACTGTAAGCAAATGATAAATTCCCAGATTGACCAAGTGTATTGTTGGAGTTTGTTAGAGGCTGGAGTTTGTCGAGGGCCTCACAGAGATGCTTCTTCTTCAACTACTCGTGAAATTCCTGAAGATTAGAAAGTGGTTAATGTCCTATTATTCAAGGGCTCCAAGGACACTAGACACTAGAATACTACAGCACAGTACAGGCCCTTTGGCCTTCGATGTTGTGCCGACCCATATATTCCTTAAAAAGAAAGTACTAAACCCACAATACCCCGTAACCATCCATGTGCCTGTCCAAGAGGCTCTTAAATACCCCTAATGTTTAAGCCTCCACTCCATCCTTGGCAGGTCATTCCAGGCACCCACAATCCTCTGTTTATAAAACTTACCCCTGATGTCTCCCCTAAACTTCCCTCCCTTAACTTTGTACGTATGCCCTCTGGTGTTTGCTACTCATGCCCTGGGAAACAGGTACTGGCTATCCACCCTATCTATGCCTCTCATAATCTTGTAGACCTCTTTAACGTCCCCTCTCATCCTTCTACACTCCAAAGAGAAAAGCCCCAGCTCTGCTAACCTTGCCTCATAAGACTTGTTTTCCAATCCAGGCATCATCCTGGTAAATCTCCTCTGCACCCTCTCCATAGCTTCAACATCCTTCCTATAATGAGGTGACCAGAACTGAACACAATACTCTAAGTGTGGTCTCATCAGAGATTTGTAGAGTTGCAACATGACCTCTCTACTCTTGAACTCAATCCCCCTATTAATGAAGCCTAGCATCCCTTAGGCCTTCTTAACTATCCTATCAACCTGTGCAGCGACATGTGGGGATGTGGGGATGTGTGGATTTGAACCCCAAGGTCCCTCTGTTCATCCACACTCTTAAGTAACCGACTATTAACCCTGTACTCAGCCTTCTGGTTTGTCCTTCCAAAATGCATCACCTTACACTTATCTGAATTGAACTCCATCTACCACTTTTCTGCCCATCTCTGCATCCTGTCTATATCCTCTTGTAACCTTCGACAACCTACAACTCCATCCATAACTCCTCCAATCTTCGTATTGTCCGTAAACTTACTCACCCATCCTTACTGCCTCTTCATCCAGGTCATTTATAAATATCATAAAGAGAAGGGGTCCCAGGACAGACCTTTGCGGCACTCCACTAGTCACCAACCTCCAGGCAGAATACTTTCCTTCCACTACTACCCTCTGCTTTCTTCCTTTAAGCCAATTTTTTTATCCAAACAGCCAAGGTTCCACTGATCCCATGCCTCATGACTTGCTGGATGAATCTCTCATGGGGGACTTTGTCAAATGCCTTGCTAAAATCCATGTAGACCACATCTACCACCCTACCCTCATCAATTTCTTTTGTTACCTCTTCAAAAAACTCAATTAGCCTCGTGAGGCATGACCTTCCCTTCACAAAGCTATGTTGACTATCCTTGAGTAGACTGTTCTTCTCCAAGTGCTCGTAGATCCTATTCTTAAGAATCCTTTCCAATAGTTTGCAGACCACCGATGTAAGACTTGCCGGTCTACAGTTCCCAGGATTCTCCCTATTACCTTTTTTAAACAATGGAACTACAGTTGCTATTTTCCAATCCTCCGGCACCTCCTCTGCAGCCAAAGAGGATTCAAAGATCAATGACAATAGGAGGAACTAAGCCCTTAACATCAGAGGTGGGGGAAGCTACTGGAGAGGATTCTGAGGGAAAGGATCGACCAGCATTTGGATAGACAGAGTCTGATTAGAGGTGCAAGCATGGTTACATGCATAGGAAGTTGTGTTTGATGTATCTTTTAGCATTCATTGAAGAGATGAAAGGGTAATTGAGTGTAGGACAGTGGCTGTTGTCTACTTAGACTTTAGCAAGGCTTAGACTTTAGCAAGGCTTTTGACAAGATCCCACATGGCAGGCTTGCCTGAAAGATTAGGAACCATGGAACCCAGAGAGAGTTTGTTAGGTGGATTCAAAACTGGCCTGGTGGTAGGAAGTAGAGACATGGTTAAAATGGAAAGAGACAGAGAATAATTAGGAGATGTTAACAAGAGCAGAGGACCTGAGTAATAGCAAAGGGCTGGTTAGACTAGGTGTTCCTAGGATTCTGGAGAATGAGGACTGACCTTACAGTGTCATTGAGTCATAGAGTGCTACAGTACAGTAACAGGCCATTCAGTACATCATGGAGATAGGTGACCCAAACTGGACACAATACTCCAAATTAGGCCTCACCAGTGTCACATCATGAGAGGCATAGATAAAGTGGATGACAGCAATCTTTCACCCTGAATATGGGACTCTAAAACCAGGGACATAGATTTAGGGTGAGAGAAAAAATATTTAACATGGACCTCAGGAGCAACTTTTTCATACAGAGGGTGGTGAGTACATGGAATGAGTTACCAAAGGAAGTAGCTGAGGCTGAACACAGTATCATTTGCAAAGCACTTGGATAGGTTCATAGAGGGGAGGGGCCTGGAGGGATATGACGCAATGCAGAAAATTGGGACTGACAAGGTGGACAATGTCCTTGGCCTGGACTCATGGGACCAAAGGAGCTGTATCTGAACTGTATTGTTCTATGACTCTATGTCTAGCACAGGAAGCTAGAAAACAACCCAGGATGTGGTGGATGTAATCATTCTGGTGTTTGCATTGTTTTGAGCGTTGCTTTGTGTGAAACTGGAGCTTTTCCCTTGGGACAGGTCCTCGACATTTGTGCAATTTGTGCTTGATATCAAAATGCTAAAATGCTACGACCCTTTCAAAACTCTTTGAACACTGGAATGCAGAGTTTTGCTGGAAGCATTCAGAGTGGTGCAGCAGCAGGCTGAACATGCAAGACAGAAGATAGAGCTCCGCACGTTATCTGGCCTCTGTTTAAAAAACTTTAGCCATCTATTATCATAATGGTTGGCTCTGTAAGTATTAACATTGAGCTGGCCACGAACATCCATCCTGGAAAAAATGGCTTCCAAGCTCCATTTACACCTTATATAAGATATTATTGAACTCAACCATATGCCTTGACATTTCATATGGGCTCTTGGGTGTGCCTAGAGATGTTCAAGTAGCAGAATATATAGGGCCACTAGCTTCAATTGGCCTCCTACCCCTTGTACGTTTCAAACCTCAGGTATGTGAGCTCTTGGCCAGGAGTATCTGGTTGAATGATTTGTTCTAATTTTTGTCTTGTAAAAATTATGTATAATTAATGTTTAATTTATGTTTTGCTTATGAATGTCTTTCATATGATGCAATGTGCCTGTGAAGCTGCTGAAAGTAAGATTTTCATTGTACTTGTGCAAATGACAATAAACTCAACTTTGACTTTGATAGTCTGTGTGTCACTGCTGGCTATAGGATTCTGTGGGAGCCACTATATTGATGTCCAGTGTCCTTACACCAGAGCAGGTATCCACTTTTCGACTGTTCATATCAGCAATGGCCGTGTAGCACCTTCTTTTGCAAGTGAGACAGAAGGGTGATAATGAGTGTGCTGCAGGGGTGACATGGATGAAAACACAGGAGTATTTGTAAGTTGTAAGTGCCTGAGCTGTGCCAAGAATATGATGATACATGAAATAAGGGCAATGTGATTTTTTTTGTCTTCATATCTTCAATTAACACCTCAACCATCATTAGAAATGGGGGCTCTTATTCCCATACATGGACTGCCATGACTTCCACCAAGATTTCCAAAGTGATACAATTTCCATTTGTGGAGAAAGATACTGAGCCTATGAGTTGTTCTGAATCAGTACTATACTATGGTTTGTTACTGGATACTGAGCTTAATGAAGCATATAAAATCATTACAACTATTCTAGAATACTATGGCCATTTCCTTGGACAAATTGCTCTATTAGTACTTGTTTGCGACTCAGGAGGTCTTCCTGCGACCTATGTCTGGGGTAACTCATTTTTTTTCTCTTCGAATCTTCAAGTAACACCTCAGCCATCATTAGAAATGTGGGCTCTTATTCCCATGCTTGGACTTCCATGACTTCCATCAAAATTACCAAAGTGGTCAGTTCCTATTTGTGGATGAAGACACTGAGCAGTAACCTCTAGAGCTTTAACTTCAGTAAGTTTCAGTTAGGTTCAATTAGTGTCTGAAATTGCACTCTATTACTGTGCTTTCTTGCAGTAAACAACATAACTGGTGTTGGCTGCAAGCAGGCTGACAAAGTTGTCATGTGCGCTACACTGGGTGAAGCAGGCAAAGATTTCACATTCTCTGAGATATCAATGTACATTTTCCACTGTAATTAAGTTGTGTATCTGGACTCTGAGGATGTGTTTGCATGAAATGCAGAGCCATTTCTGCAAGTTATTATCACCCAACTGATGTGAATGAAGCAGCACTGTTTAGTGGGTCTCAACTGTGCCAGTGCCAACAGTAACTACCTCAACCAGATGGCTTCATAGTGATTTGTGGCACACAGACTAATTAAGCTGTGTTCAGCTCAGGCTGCAAAGCACTTCAAGAAATCTGAATAGTCTATAAGAACTCATTTTAGTAATCATTAGAAGAAAAAGTTGGTTGCTCAGAATCTCATAGAATGTGGCATAATGATTAACAATAAGGATGTTTGTTGCTACATAGAAACATATTAGTTTTCTCACTTAAGAAGAAAGGGGAGGATAAATTCTGCTGTGATAAGTAAAGACCTGGTGTTCTGTTCACTGTTTTTATTTCAAACTCAGGAAGGGGGAAGTGAAGTGGCTGGCAGATGTTGTGGACAGGAAACTTGGACTTGCACTTTTCCTGATCATCCTTCTGTTTTCACTGTGAGACATATGAAAGCATTGTGTGAGAAATTATTGCCAGATATGTGAATACAGGAGCGGTGCCTGAATGAAGTTTGCTGGCGAATTGAAGTTTCTGACGTGTTGTATTTGACCATGCATGTGAAGTTGGTAATTTGTTTTAGAATCCTACATCCATTCATATCAGATTGGTGTGAGAGGCAGAGGTGGCTTTGATGGCTGCCTGAAACTCTGATATAGAAGAACTCTCTTTTCTTTTTACATACTCAATTTACACCTGAACCTCATCAGAAATCAGGAGCAGCAAAGTTAGTAGAGGAAGGTCAAGGGAAGGAACAGCTAGGTTCAGCGGTGGTAGTGAAGAATTGGTGATCCGTAGATATGGGGAAAGTACCTGCTGCTGGAGGGGTTTCAGATGGGGAAGAATGGTGGTGGAATTGATGATGACATGGAGACTGGAAGGGTTGGTGGTTTTGGAAAAGGATCCATGTTTTCTGGGACCATAGGAATCCTGAAAGTGATTGGGCATTCTGCAGGGTGGTTTCTTGAAGCAAGTTGAAACCTTGCTATTTGCCTTGACCCAGAGCAGTGCTGGAAAGATGTCTTAAGGATCTGGCCCTTTTCATTTCCTCCATCCTGACAACTTTTCCAAAATTCTGGAAAGACAATCAGCAGAAGTTGCAAATAGAATTCATATATGTATAGGTGTATAGCCTCTCAGGTTTTGGTGACTAACCCACCCGTTTGAAGCAGATTGATCACCTAGATGATCACACCAGTGCTACCTTGGTATCATAGAACCCATAAAAAGGCAGTCTTGAAGATGAATTTAACTTCCCACCTGACCCAAGTCCATTTGTGTTTCTGGTTAAAATTACATTCCCAAATTCAAACCTTTCTATGGTGGACCATTAAGATCTTTTCTGAAAGCAAGTTTACAATCCCTACATTTGTAGGCGTATGGAAAATAGTGCATGAGGATATATAACAGAAGAAAGCACTGATAAATTTCCAAGCCTGGTTTCTACACATTACTATTTAATGATTCCAGGAAGCCTTTATATAAAATGCAATAGCACCAGTCTGCCACAAAGAGGCAAAACCTGCACAGAAATTCATCATTAGAATTATAGATTTAATGCATCACCTTCCATTAGCTGTAAGTACAATAAACAAAGCTGAGATTTAAAGAAATGGCAGCTCAATTATGCCATCCACCAGAAAGAATAAGCTGTATAACTAGTAGCTTTCTACCAAGCCATCTTCATTCCAAATGTCATTGTAATGGCTATGCTTAGAATATGAATGTTGGTTTGAATATTTCCTCTGTTGTTTCTCTAAACTATGTGAAACTGTACTAGTTTTATTGATACTATTATACAATTTCTCTCATTGTTTCACATTTCGGGTTGAATCATAGAACACAAATCCACAGTTCTTTCATTTTAAAAGGAAACCCTGTAGTATGCTGTAGTTACATTAGTTCTAATTGTCCAGTTTTGTTTCACATCCAAGTCTTCTTAGTTCTTTGTAGTCTTCCATGTTCATAACTAACAGCCTTTTGATGTTTACTATATTGTTCAAACACTTTATCAGAAAGTGGCTTCTATACATTAACAACTGTCCGACACATTCATTTGGAAACACAATTGTTTCTGAATTAGTGAACCACGAACAGAGGTGTAACTATAAAGATCTAGGGCACTCCTCTAGTGTATTACCGAAGGAGTAGTGTACTTTTGGCAGTGCTTTCAAGAAGTTAAACCAAGAACATATCTGCTCACTTACATAGATATATAAGTCACCACTGACCTACGGGTGAAGAAGATTAGGATCTGTATCGATGAGTCCTGGCCAATACTGGGAAAGTCCTTAAATGTTATCAAAGAAAATGTACTATCAGCGAAAGTTTACAATGATATGTACATTGTCTGTTCCCCTTAGTAAAATGATGCCTACATATTAAATGTGTTACTTCATTGGTTGGAAAATCATTATGATCTTATGTGCAAAATTTGTCATTGTCCTTGAATATCATTCCTTATTCATCCCCTGGTACCCTCTGATAATTAATTTGATAATAAATTTATGTTGCAATCTTTGGTTACCGACCAAAATTGAAGAATCATTTAAACCTAGGAATTGGATCATAATGTGCATATGTTTTGCATTCCAGGATAGTGGTCCAGACACGTCCATCTGAGATCTACTTTAGTGTGGTTGGTATTCCTGTTGTGCATCTGACAACAAGTCAGACAGAGCACTGACGTTCGCTGTTCACTTAAGCAAAACCTTTCCTTTAAATTATATTTTGAGTTTCAAGATGTTTTTCTGTTGCATTATATCCATTACTGATGATCTAAGTTAATTGGTCTGGAGATGCCTGAGGCTGTTCTGTCTCCATTTTCATACATAAAAATCACTAATTAACTTTTAACACATAATAGTGCCTCTCATATCTCTTTAATCATCACTACATTAACAGATATAATCTATCCTAATTATTTATTCTTTTTGTTTCATTAATTAACAATGATTTCCTCCTTTCTATCCTAAAACTCTCAATGTCTGTTTTTGATTGCTTTTTCTAGTGTTGTATTCACCATATTAGTTTCCCTGGCAAAATATTTATCATCTCTGTTGGCTTCTACAGCTTATTGCATGATCCCCTTGGTGACTTTATCTTTCTAGTGATGTTCCTTTTACTACTTAACTACTTTAGTTTGTACTCCTTAATTAATTATCATTGAGAAGAAAATTCTATGCTTAGCAGTTGCAATGGTGAAACTAAATGGTGAAGTTGTGATGGGACGAAGTCCGCACTTGCTGCTCTGAGGAGGACAAGGCAATGAAGATATTGGAGATAGGAGTGTGGAGGGAGGATGAAGGGTGGTACTTGGATCAGTGAGCCACCTGTAGTCATAGGGAAAACACCATCAGTCTTCCCTGCACGGTGTAGGATGGGAGAGATCTGCTTGGAACGTGCGGTGAACCCTACAGGAAGCTGTGCATGAGTGAAGACCAGTTCTCTGGACCTTTTCTGTTCTGATTCACTTCCCAACAGTACATCTGGCTGTGGTGCCTAGTTTGTTGGACCTTTTGTGACTCGTGTGCAACAGTCATATGACAAGCGTTGTTAAAACTGCCTTCTATATATCATTTTGTGCCTCTTTTTGTCTTTTATTCATTTCACATTTGTTTTTCCACTTACTTTCTACTATTATTACCAGAGTTTACCCTTCTATTTGTATATGAATGTTTGTTTTTCTAATCTTTGTAATCAATGACCCTTTTTCTACTTTCGTTATCCTACTTCAAATTATACAGCTCACACACTTTCTTCCATCCCTTCCCTTTCTGATGATGCTGTAACTTGCAGTATTTAGTAATATTTTCTTTATGGAGTCACATTTCAGTTGTTCCTATTTTATCTGTGTTTACATTTGCTCAAGTTCCACCATTCCATTTTTTCGTATGCATTCTGTTAGCATCAATGGACAGAGGGTGCTTCACCTTTAACTGTTGTTCCCTATTGCTTTTACATATCCTATTATTTTTTGGTTTGAAGTATGCGTTTATTCCATGACCAGTTCTGCTACTTTGCCTCAATCTATGTTTTACTCTCAGCCCAACACTACAAAAGCTTTTGCAAGGGATTAAAATCCACATTCACCTGAATGACCTGGAGATCAGAAGGAAGGATGTGAAGTTCCCTTTATTGCATATTTTGTTTCATTTAATTTTTAACTTTTCTATTATTTATTTGTGCTTTAACTTGTTTGAAATTAATGTTATATTTCTTAATACTCTGGCACGGATTGATGATTTTTTAAGAAACAAAAATTAGGGAAAAGGAACAAGTAGACATTTTTAGGTTATGGGGTGGTGCACTGCTAAAATCAGCTTGAAGGATCCAGCGATTCACAACCAATATCAAACTTTTTTGATAAGGGGATCAAATGCAAAATTTCCATCCAGTTTGCTCACAGAACAAAGCCGTGTGCCAGTGTGGGTTATGAAGAAGATTAAGCAAAAGAAATAAACTGCAGGAGAATCTCAGTGGATCTGGCAGAATCAGTGGAGGCAGAGGAATGGTTGGTGTTTCGGATGGAGACCCTGCTTAAGGAATGGGACTGTAGAGGGGAGGTCATCAGTATGAAGGAGTGAAGAGGAGAGGTTGGATGGGGGCTCATGAGTAATAGGTGGAACTAGGTGAGGAGGGGCATGATGGCCGGTGGAACCAGATGGGAAGGGGTGAGAGGAGAGGGACAATGACTGGTGGGTGATTGGTACAAACAGATGAAGAGATTAGATTAGATTATGAGGACACTCAGTCCTCGTTTATTGTCATTTAGAAATGCATGCATGCATTAAGAAATGATACAATGTTCCTCCACAGTGATATCAGAAAAAAAAAGGACAAACCAAAGACTAGCACGGGCAAGACCACATGATTATAACATATAGTTACAGCAGTGCAAAGCAATACCATAAATTGATAAAAAACAGACCATGGGAACGGTAAAAAAAAGTCACAAAGTTCCAATCGATTCCCGATTGTCCCCGATAGCAGGCGGTAGAAGGGAGAAACTCTCTCTGCCATAAGCCTCCAGGCACCGACAACTTGCCGATGCATTGGAAGCACCGGACCCCAGCCGACTCTGAGTCCATCCCAAAACTTCAAGCTTTCGACCAGCCCTTCGACACCGAGCACCGAGCACCACCTCTGCAGAGCGCTTCGACCCCGTCCTGGCCGCCGAGCAACAAGCAAAGCCGAGGACTCGGGGCCTTCCCCTCTGGAGATTCAGGATCACACAGTAACTGGGTTAGGTGAAGGAGATGAGGATGGAGGTAGAGATTGAGGCTGGACAGTGAAAAATGGAGAAACAGAAGGCTACATGTACTCGAAATTGATAAGGCAGGTGGTGTGGAGCCACATAAGGGAGAGATGATGTACAGAAGAAATCAGCTGGGAGAGCAGAATAGGTGCCCTGGTGGGTAAAGTGTGTGGCTGAATGGCAGATGGAACTACATGAAGGAGGAGAATGAAACTGGGTAACGGTGGCGCTCAGGGGTAGGAAAAAAGTGGGAGTGAGAGAACCTGTGTGAATCAGAATGAGAGAGAAAGGAGAGCAGGGAGTGAGGGTTATTTGAAATTGGAAAATTCATTGTTCTTCCTACTGGTTTGTAGACAACACAGGTGGAATATGAGGTATTGTTCATCTAGTTTGTGCTTGGCCTTAACCTGCAGTGCAGAAGCCCAAGGATAGGAATCAGAAGGGTGAGTTGAACTGGTGTGAAACTGGGAGCTCAGGATGTTCATTGTGAACCAACCAGAGGTACAATGTGAAATGGCCAGTGGTCTAGTTTGGTTTCAGCGACATAGGTGGGGCCTCATTATTAGCATCAACTGCAGTAGACAAGGTTAGAATAGGTAGCCTGTCCTGGAAGGGCTTTTAGGCATCTGAATGGTGGTGAGTGCGGAGGTGTAGCGACAAGTGTTACATCTCCTATGGTCGCAGGGGATAGCTTCAGGGGTTAGGGAAGGGTAGGTGGCAATGGATGAGTGTACCAGAGAGTTACAGAGAAAGTGGTTCTTGTAGATAGTTGAAAGGATAAGGGAGAAATGTGACTGATTGTGGGATCCTGTTGCAGCTGGTGGATTAGGTGATCGGCTGAGGGCATGATAGATGGAATATAATGTGAAAAGACTGTGAGGTCATCCATTTTGATCGAAAAAATAGGAAATTGACTATTTTCTAACTGGTAGGAGATCAAAAAAGCTTTTGATGTTCAGAGGAAGTTACTGTACTCAAGCAGGTAGAGAAAGGAAATGGAAAATGAAGATATATGTTGGTCTTTGTTGGAAGCCAATTTGAGTGTAAGGGTGTGAACACAATATTTCAATTAAATGGTGTCACACATGAAATATAACATACCTGTCTGCATTCCTACCTAAGGAATATATAATTACAATAGCAAGAGTTAAATAAAGACTCATTAGTTTGATTCCTGGGCTGAAAGTGATCCTGAGAAGGAGAAAATAGATAGACTAGGTCTATACCCTGTGAAGTTTAGGGGAAGAAGAAGTGATCACATTGAAATAGACACATCCTTTGGAGCTTGATAGGTTAGGTACATGGAGTGACGTTTCCCTTGAATGAGGTAGCTAGAAGAAAAGGTCACAGGCTCAAAATAAGCTGTCAGTCGTTCAGGTCAGAAACCCACAGGATTTAATTCTATTACATCTTGTGGAAAATTATCTCAAAACCTTTCTGTCACTCCAAGTAGACAAAGTCGACAGGATTACTTTTACACACTAACCTAGTACCTTCTGCAATAAACTTATGTATTTGTTTATTGTGACACGGAAGAAGGCCAATCAGATGCATGCCTCCTCCCAATAGTCAGTCCACCTCCCTTTCTCCTTATTCCCCTGTTTCTTTCCACTTATTCTTCACATTTCTCTTTGATTTTTTTTTCCATGTAACTACACTAATGGGTAACTTACAGCAGAAGATAAATCTACCATTATTTCTTCGGATTGTGCAAAAAACCAGTGAACCAGAGGAAAAGCAGCACTTTCATGTGGAGAACATGTAAACAACATCAGAGGTCAGGATGGAACCCGTGTCCCTGGAGATGTGACGCCAAAGTGCTAACTGCTGGGTCACCTAATTAGTAAGCATTGTAAAATTAGCAAATTCATTACTGTTTAAGCGACTCCTCATAAAGTGCTTAATATATATTGTTAACTTGAATTATAATACACCTGATGTGCAAAGCTGTAACATGTTAATGTGATTCATTTTAAATGACAGAAATAATCTAATATAATCTGATCTAATATTTAGGTCAACCTTAATAAGCCCTTCTGTAAAAAAGAACATTTACAATATCTAAGATGACAACAAAAAAAATCCCATAACATATTAGAGTAGCAGATCGACTATATCAACTATCAATCCCTTTCAAGGTCCATCTCTGTCAGATCTCAGACTGAATTGGCAACTGCCAGCAATCAATACTAAAAATAATCTGCTCAATTTAACTAATCTTTGGTGTTTTCTTTTTTGCTGCTGATTGGTGGTGAGCGATGTGTTACTTTTAATTTGAGAGAGAAGCTGGGGATTTAGGGTCAGATGTCAGTGTTTGTTGGTGTTTTTCTGTGTGGTTTTGTTAGGAATCTGTTAGGTTTTGTGTGTGAAAGAGGAGTTGGAGGCTTTGATGCAATTGTTGCTGTTTTTTGTGAGAGAGGGGAATGGGGATTTGAAGTTATCGTTGCTGTTTTTTGTGAGGGAGTGGGTATGGTTTTGTGGCTTTTGGGGATGTGAACAATCCGTTAGTTTTTTTGTGATAGGGATGGGGTATTTTGGGGTTTGCAAGTTTTGTTTCTTTTTTTGTGTTGGGTAAAGGGGTAATGGCTTTTCAACAACTCCCATGGTTTTTCTGTATTTCATGGCTCTCTGGAGAAGACAAATATCAGAATTGTATTGTACATGCATATTTAGAACTTTGAACCTTTGAGCTTATTTTACAGATGTGAATGCGTGTGTCCATAGGCTTATATGGTTTGATTGTTAAAGTAAGATTAACCAACTTATGCTTTATTGGGTTATCATTAGCTTTAGTATAGAAATGATAATCCATGCCTACTGTTCTGTGATTCTTAGATTTATATAATGCACTTTTATCAAAAGTTAGAAGGCAAAAATAAAATCATCCTCCAATAAAAGATTGCTCTCTTGAGCACAGCTAGTTTCTTCACCAACTTTTGTTTGCTTCATTTTGCACATATTTAGCTCCTTGGTGGCATAATCCTTAAGACTTTATAAGCAAAGGGACAAAATAGAGGCAAAAAGTAAGAAAGTCTGAAGAAGAAATTATAAAAAAGGAAATTTATTTTGAAAAAGTAGTGATAAACAAAGCTCCTGACAAAGCGATGTGAAAAGTACCAGGAGGGAGATCAGTGGGGTGGGACAAATGGACAAGGGAGTCGCGTAGGAAGTGATCCCTGTGGAAACTGGAAAGTGGTAGGAGAGAGGAGGGAAAGGAGTGCTTGATGGTGGGATCCCGTTGGAGATGGTGGAGGTTACAGAGAATTATGTGCTGAATGTGGAAGCTAGTGAGATGGTAGGTGAGGAGAAGAGGAACCCTATCCCTGGTGGGTTGGGGCTGGGTGGGGTAAGGGCAGATGTATGTTAAATAGAAGAAATGCAGGTGAGGACAACTGTGGTAAACCATATATATATGTTGTAACTGGGTTAACTGTCTGGACACGCCCCTCTGCTGACTGCCCCTGTGGCTCCTCCCACGGACCCTGAATAAAGGTGATTTCGCCCTGCTCCTCCCCCTCAGTCTGGGGGCAGACACTCAGCATGGAAGTCATACTTTACTGCGAATAATAGCCTTTCAGTACTTACCCTACTTCAGTCTTTTGGAGTTATTGAAGGTGCTTCAGCAACATTGATAGTGGAGGAAGGAAAGCTCCTTTCTTTGAAGAAGGAAGACATCTCCATATTTCTGAAATGAAAAGCCTGATCCTGAGAGCAGGTACGGTGGATGCAAAGAAATTGAGAGAAGGGGAGGGCATTTTTACAAGTAACAGGGTGGGAAGAGGTGTAGTCCAGGTAGCTGTGAGAGTCAGCGGGTTTATCAACAACATCAGAAGATAAATTGTCTCCAGAGCGATCAAGAAAGAGGAGGGAGGTGTTAGAAATGGACCAGATAAATTTGAAGGTAGGGTGGAAGTTGGAGGCAAAGTAGATGAAGTCAATGAGCTCAGCATTGGTGCAGGAAGCAGCACCAATGCAGTCATTGATGTAATAGTGGAAACATTGGGGAGTGATATTAGTGTAGGCTTGGAACATCGACTGTTCCATGTAGCCGACAAAAAGGCAGGCAAAGTTTGGACCCATGTTAGTGCTCTAGGCTACACATTTTGTTTGAAAGAAGTGGGAAGAGCTAAAGGAGAAAAAATTAAGAGTGAGGACAAGTCCCACTAGACAGAGGAGAGTGGTGGTGGAGGGGAACTGGTTGGGTCTGGTGTCCAGAAAGAAACAAAGAACTTTGAGATTTCCAAGTGGGAGATGGAGGTGTATATAAACAGGACATCCATAGTAAAGATAAGATAATGGAGGCCAGCACGAGGAAATCTGCAGATGCCGGAATTTCAAGCAACACATATAAAAATTGCTGGTGAACGCAGCAGGCCAGGCAGCATCAACATTTTGAGCCAAGACCCTTCGTCAGGACTGACTGAAAGAAGAGGTAGGAAGAGATTTGAAAGTGAGAGTGGGAGGGGGAAGGGGAGAATCGAAATGATAGGAGAAGACAGCAGGGGGAGGGATGGAACCAAGAGCTGGACAGTTGATGGCAAAAGGGAAATGAAAGGATCATGGGACAGGAGGCCTAGGGAGAAAGAAAAGGGGGAGGGGGAAGCCCAGAGGATGGGCAAGGAGTATAGTGAGAGGAACAGAGGGAGAAAAAGGAGCGAGAGAGGAAAAAAATAATAATAAATAAATAAATAACAGATGGGGAACGAAGGGGAGGTGAGGCATCAACGGAAGTTAGAGAAGGCAATATTCATGACATCAGGTTGGAGGCTACCCAGACGGAATATAAGGAGTTGTTCCTCCGACCTGAGTGTGGCTTCATCTTGACAGTAGAGGACGCCGTGGATAGACATATCAGAATGTGAATGGGACGTGGAATTAAAATGTGTGGCCATTGGGAGATTCTGCTTTCTCTGGTGGACACAGCGTAGGTGTTCAGCGAAACGGTCTCCCAGTCTGCGTCAGGTCTCGCCAATATATAGAAGGCCACATCGGGAGCACCGGACGCAGTATATCACCCCAGCTGACTCAGAGATGAAGTGTCGCCTCACCTGGAAGGACTGTCTGGGGCTCTGAATGGTGGTGAGGGAGGAAGTGTAAGGGCAAGTGTAGCACTTGTTCCGCTTACAAGGATAAGTGCTGGGAGGGAGCTCGGTGGGAAGGGATGGGGGGGACGAATGGACAAGGGAGTCACGTAGGGAATGATCCCTGTGGAAAGCAGAGGTTGGGGGAGGGAAAGATGTGCTTAGTAGTGGGATCCTGTTGGAGGTGGCGGAAGTTATGGAGAATTATATGTTGGATCCGGAGGCTGGTGAGGTAGTAGGTGAGGACAAGGGGAACCCTATTCCTAGTGGGGTGGCGGGAGGATGGAGTGAGAGCAGATGTGCGTGAAATGGGAGAGATGCGTTTGAAAGCAGAGTTGATGATGGAGGAAGGGAAGCCCCTTTCTTTAGTAAAGAACGACATCTCCCTCGTCCTAGAATGAAAAGCCTCATCCTGAGAGCAGATGCGGCGGAGACGGAGGAATTGCGAAAAGGGGATGGCATTTTTACAAGGGACAGGGTGAGAAAAGGAATAGTTCAGGTAGCTGTGAGAGTCCGTAGGCTTATAGTAGTAGACATCAGTAGATAAGCTGTCTCCAGAGATAGAGACAGAAAGATCAAGAAAGGGAGGGAGGTGTCGGAAATGGAACAGGTAAACTTGAGGGCAGGGTGAAAGTTGGAGGCAAAGTTAATGAAGTCAACGAGCTCAGCATGCGTGCAGAAGCAGCACCAATGCAACGAAGGAATTATTATTATTAATTTTTTTCTCTCTCTCTCCTTTTTCTCCTTCTGTCCCTCTCACTATACTCCTTGCCTATCCTCTGGGCTTCCCCTCTCCCCCTTTCTTTCTCCCTAGGCCTCCTGTCCCATGATCCTCTCATATCCCTTTTGCCATTCAACTTTCCAGCTCTTGGTTCCATCACTGCGCCCCCACCCCCCTCTTCTCCTATCATTTCAGATTTCCCCCTCCCCCTCCCACTTCCAAATCTCTTAACATCCCTTCTTTCAGTTAGTCCTGAGGAAGGGTCTCGGCCCGAAACGTCGACTGTACCTCTACCTATAGATGCTGCCTGGCCTGCTGCGTTCACCAGCAATTTTTATAATGGAGGCCAGGGAACTTGAAACATTTGAAAGAATCAGAGTGTGTTAAGTGTCATGGATGTAGGTCGGAAGGGACTGAACCGGGTGTATGAAACAGAGTCAAGGTATGCAGGTATAAGTTCAGTGGGGCAGGAACAGGCAGAAACAAGGTCTACCTGGACAGGCAGGTTTGTGGATCTTGGGTAGGAGGTAGAAACAGGAGGTGCAGGGTGCAGGAATTATGAGGCTGGTAGCAGTGGATGGGTGATTCCCAGAGTTAATAAGGTCAGTGATGGTGTGGGTGACAATGGCCTTGTGCTCCTTAGTGGGGTCCTGTTCGATGGCTAAGTAAGAGAAAATATCAGAGAGTTTTCACTTGGCCTAGGCAAGGTAGAAGTCAGTCTGCCAGACTACTACAGCACCCCGCTATCTGTGGGTTTGATGGTGAAGTTAGGATTAGCGTGGAGGGAATGGACAGCAGTGCATTCGGAAAGAGTGAGGTTAGAATTGGACAGAGAAATGGTTGATGTCTCATTGGTAGTTAGTAATGAAAAGATCCAGAGCAAGCAGAAGACCAGGGTGGGGTGTTCAGGAAGAGGAGAAGGGGTCATCGGTGCAGTGTGGAGAGCCCTTGCCAAAGAAGTAGGCATGGAGATGGAGGCGGCTGGAGAGTGAGAGCTCAGCGTCATGGCAGGCGCGGAACTCACTGAGGTGTGGGCACAGGCAGACAAAGGTGAGGCCCTTACTGAGGACAGAATGTTCTGCATCAGAGAAGGGAAGGTCAGAGGTGGTGGTGAAGATCTGGAATGGATAAGAGGTGGGATCAGAGGGGGAAATGGGGTTGTTAGTGTCAGAGGAGGAGGAGGGTTGCTGTGTTCAGGGAAGGTGGGGTGAGAGGAAGATGGAGTCTCTGAGGACCCAAGAGCTGGTGGTGGGACCCGAGAGATACGGGATTGCAGAGAGGGAGTGGGGGAAGGGGAGACAGGGGTTCCAGCGGCAGCACATAAAGCCCTGGCCTGGAGGCACTGTCGGTCAAGGTCCAAGCTGGAGTTGGGTTTGGGGGATACACTTTGAAGGTGGAGGCACAGCTTTGCAAAGTAGTGACCAGATGACTCATCTCCATTAGCAAGACAATGATGTGTCACCTAGCACACCAAACATGTTGGGATGTTTGTGTACTTGAGTGAGGGGTGGGTAGTGGTGAGTCCTCGCAGTATTAATTGTGGAAGCTGGGATCCCTGTCGCAGAAGCCTTTAATACCATCTGCGTGAATTACTTTGTCCCAGCAATGGTATCTGGAAAATATGACATGCAGATGATGGCATCTAATAGGAAAGACAGGAGTATTGTTAGGGATGACAAAATGAATGACAGGAAGACAAGGTTAGAGAAAGAAGAACTGGAATTCATTCCTCAAACTTAGATTTCTGCCAGGGTGACATGTTTATGTACAACTCATTGGTAGGTTCTTCTAGTTCATAAGATTTGTTCCAGGGTTTGTGAATCTTCTGTAGTTTGTAAATCTTCTGTAATTCAGCTGTATTTTATAAGTTAAAAATCCTCTGTGTGCTAAATATGCGTTAAGAATTATTTGCCTGAATTTAAACATGTATCATTAAAAATAAAATAACTATGCTTAAACTAATGTTATACCTGCAGGTATCTCTACCTTGGTAAGGAGGGGTACCCACCACTCTATCAATGGGTAATGGAAGTTAAACCTCACCAAAGGGAAGGAACCTAATCCTTGAAGAGTATGTAGCGACGTGCTACACACAGAGCTAGAAATAACAACACGCAGTCTGTAAGTTGCACTCAAGACCAGTTTTTTCAAACTTTGCGGCACTGGCTTTTATGCAGTTCTGTTCCCGGCCTCTCCAGGCAGAAATGATGTCAGAGATGCATTACAAAAGTCTCTTGCCGCGCGTGGGCTTTCTCCCCTTGCTGGTGAAGAAGAAGAATTTTTTTTGAATTTGTAGTTTGCTTCTTTTGCTCATTGATTGTCTGTCTTTGTGTGTAGTTTTTCATTGATTTTATTGTCTTCCTTTGTTCTACTGTGAATGCATGCAGGAAAATGAATCTCAGGGTAGTATATAGTGACAAATACATTCCTTAATAATCAATTTACTTTGACCTTTGAACATTGAACTTCCATCAGGGCTGACTGTGATGTTTTCTCAGTGTGTTTCTTGCAATCTCTTTGATAGGCAGTGTTTGGCTTGCAGTGTGCCATGCACATCACCCTTTTGAAATATCACCATTACATCTCTACAACACACCTAGAGCCAATGTTGAAAGCTCAATGTTCAAAACTTATACAAGTTGATCAGCCAAATTGACCTCAGAAACAGCATTGAAGACAGTTTGAACAGCAGCTTCAAGTGGTGAGCCTGTCTTTGTTTGTATCAAGAAGCAAGAAATTATCCTCCAAATACCAACCCAGCTAATGCCACCTCTCCAGCTAGCACTGCTGAAGGCAGTGGGACCCTGGTCCACAGCAAACATGAAGCACCTGTAGTTCTTCAGCTGTGCACAGGTAAGTCTTCAGGCTTAAAATGGCCTGGCCCTCAGAATGAGCAGCAGGGAAATTCCATCTCTGCTGAGTTCTGTTAAAATTGACTCTATTGAATGGAAGAAGTGAAAGACAAATTATCATTAGTAAACTGTTGTTTTAATTCTGAAATAATGATAAATGGTTCACTTCTTGCTGAAGCCATGTGGGAACCAAGGTAAAACAGCATCTTACTTCAAAACAAAAATCTTTACTATTCATGGGGCAGAAGACGCTGGTGGGAGTCGTGTACAGGCCACCTAACAGTAGTAGTGAGGTCGGAGATGGTATTAAACAGGAAATTAGAAATGTGTGCAATAAAGGAACAGCAGTTATGATGGGTGACTTCAATCTACATGTAGATTGGGTGAACCAAATTGGTAAAGGTGCTGAGGAAGAGAATTTCTTGGAATGTATGCAGGATGGTTTTTTGAACCAACATGTCGAGGAACCAACTAGAGAGCAGGCTATTTTGGACTGAGTTTTGAGCAATGAGGAAGGGTTAATTAGCAATCTTGTCGTGAGAGGCCCCTTGGGTAAGAGTGACCATAATATGGTGGAATTCTTCATTAAGATGGAGAGTGACATAGTTAATTCAGAAACAAAGGTTCTGAACTTAAAGAGGGGTAACTTTGAAGGTATGAGACGTGAATTAGTTAAGATAGACTGGCAAATGACACTTAAAGGATTGACGGTGGATATGCAATAGCAAGCATTTAAAGGTTGCATGGATGAACTACAACAATTGTTCATCCCAGTTTGGCAAAAGAATAAATCAAGGAAGGTAGTGCACCCGTGGCTGACAAGAGAAATTAGGGATAGTGTCAATTCCAAAGAAGAAGCATACAAATTAGCCAGAGAAAGTGGCTCACCTGAGGACTGGGAGAAATTCAGAGTTCAGCAGAGGAGGACAAAGGGCTTAGTTAGGAAGGGGAAAAAAGATTATGAGAGAAAACTGGCAGAGAACATAAAAACTGACTGTAAAAGCTTTTATAGATATGTAAAAAGGAAAAGGTTTGTAAAGACAAATGTAGGTCCCCTACAGACAGAAACAGGTGAATTGATTATGGGGAGCAAGGACATGGCAGACCAATTGAATAATTACTTTGGTTCTGTCTTCACTAAGGAGGACATAAATAATCTTCCAGAAATAGTAGGGGACAGAGGGTCCAGTGAGATGGAGGAACTGAGCAAAATACATGTTAGTAGGGAAGTGGTGTTAGGTAAATTGAAGTGATTGAAGGCAGATAAATCCCCAGGGCCAGAAGGTCTGCATCCCAGGGTGCTTAAGGAAGTAGCCCAAGAAATAGTGGATGCATTAGTGATAATTTTTCAAAACTCGTTAGATTCTGGACTAGTTCCTGAGGATTGGAGGGTGGCTAATGTAACCCCACTTTTTAAAAAAGGAGGGAGAGAGAAACCGGGGAATTATAGACCGGTTAGCCTAACGTCGGTGGTGGGGAAACTGCTGGAGTCAGTTATCAAAGATGTGATAACAGCACATTTGGAAAGCGTTGAAATCATCAGACAAAGTCAGCATAGATTTGTGAAAGGAAAATCATGTCTGACGAATCTCATAGAATTTTTTGAGGATGTAACTAGTAGAGTGGATAGGGGAGAACCAGTGGATGTGGTATATTTGGATTTTCAAAAGGCTTTTGACAACGTCCCACACAGGAGATTAGTGTGCAAACTTAAAGCACACGGTATTGGGGGTAAGGTATTGATGTGGATGGAGAATTGGTTAGCAGACAGGAAGCAAAGAGTGGGAATAAACGGGACCTTTTCAGAAAGGCAGGCGGTGACTAGTGGGGTACCGCAAGGCTCAGTGCTGGGACCCCAGTTGTTTACAATATATATTAATGACTTGGATGAGGGAATTAAATGCAGCATCTCCAAGTTTGCGGATGACACGAAGCTGGGCGGCAGTGTTAGCTGTGAGGAGGATGCTCAGAGGATGCAGAGTGACTTGGATAGGTTGGGTGAGTGGGCAATTTCATGGCAGATGCAATTTAATGTGGATAAATGTGAAGTTATCCACTTTGGTGGCAAAAATAGGAAAACAGATTATTATCTGAATGGTGGCTGATTAGGAAAAGGGGAGGTACAACGAGACTTGGGTGTCATTATACACCAGTCATTGAAAGTGGGCATGCAGGTACAGCAGGCGGTGAAAAAGGCGAATGGTATGCTGGCATTTATAGCGAGAGGATTCGAGTACAGGAGCAGGGAGGTACTACTGCAGTTGTACAAGGCCTTGGTGAGACCACACCTGGAGTATTGTGTGCAGTTTTGATCCCCTAATCTGACGAAAGACATCCTTGCCATAGAGGGAGTACAAAGAAGGTTCACCAGATTGATTCCTGGGATGGCAGGACTTTCATATGAAGAAAGACTGGATGAACTGGGCTTGTACTCGTTGGAATTTAGAAGATTGAGCGGGGATCTGATTGAAACGTATAAAATTCTAAAGGGATTGGACAGGCTAGATGCAGGAAGATTGTTCCCGATGTTGGGGAAGTCCAGAACGAGGGGTCACAGTTTGAGGATAAAGGGAAAGCCTTTTAGGACCGAGATTAGGGAAAATCTTCTTCACACAGAGAGTGGTGAATCTGTGGAATTCTCTGCCACAAGAAACAGTTGAGGCCAGTTCATTGGCTATATTTAAGAGAGAGTTAGATATGGCCCTTGTGGCTACGGGGATCAGGGGGTATGGAGGGAAGGCTGGGGCAGGGTTCTGAGCTGGATGATCAGCCATGATCATAATAAATGGCGGTGCAGGCTCGAAGGGCCGAATGGCCTACTCCTGCACCTATTTTCTATGTTTCTATGTTTCTATGGATCCAACACCCAATTACTGCCTTTAATTTTGGTATCTGAGGAACTCTGCAGGCAGAGGACTTTGCAGATAGATGCTAATGCAATTCAAAGCTAGTCTTCTTGCTCTTATGACCTGTCATAGAGTGTTGTCATCCTGATTTGGTCTTATTCCTGGAGATTTTAGCAACAGGTTCTTCCAAATGCCTCACCCTGTTAAGCATCTTTTGCTTCCAATATTTTGATAGCCAAATAGCTAGAATATGTTTCTTTCTGTATTATTTAGTATATTGTCTTTGATACCAGAGTTTAATTTCCACAGATTAAGATAAAGTCAAGGAGTTTGCAAGCAACCACACAAGGGCTAAAGATAATAATCAAAACAGAAAATGCTGGAAATACTACAGAAGAAAACAGCATCTGTGGAGAGAAAACAAAGTCATGCTTCAGGTTAAAGATTCTTTGAAAGAACTGTTGAAAGAAGAAATGTAGTCAATTTCATAGTCATAGTCATACTTTATTGATCCCGGGGGAAATTGATTTTCGTTACAGTTGCACCATAAATAATAAATAGTAATAGAACCATAAATAGTTAAATAGTAATATGTAAATTATGCCAGGCAATAAGTCCAGGGCCAGACAATTGGCTCAGGGTGTCTGACCCTCCAAGGGAGGAGTTGTAAAGTTTGATGGCCACAGGCAGGAATGACTTTCTATGACGCTCAGTGTTGCATCTCAGTGGAATGAGTCTCTGGTTGAATGTACTCCTGTGCCCAACCAGTACATTATGTAGTGGATGGGAGACATTGTCCAAGATGACATGCAACTTGGACAGCATCCTCTTTTCAGACACCACCATCAGAGAGTCCATTTCAATCCCCACAACATCACTGGCCTTACGAATGAGTTTGTTGATTCTTTTGGTGTCTGCTACCCTCAGCCTGCTGCTCCAGCACACAACAGCAAACATGATCGCACTAGCCACCACAGACCTGTAGAACATCCTCAGCATTGTCCGGCAGATGTTAAAGGACCTCAGTCTCCTCAGGAAATAGAGATGGCTCGGACCCTTCTTGTAGACAGCCTCAGTGTTCTTTGACCAGTCCAGATTATTGTCAATTCGTATCCCCAGGTATTTGTAATCCTCCACCATGTCCACCGTGACCCCCTGGATGGAAACAGGGGTCACCGGTACCTGAGCTCTCCTCAGGTCTACCACCAGCTCCTTAGTCTTTTTCACATTGAGCTGCAGATAATTTTGCTCACACCATGTGACAAAGTTTCCTACCGTAGCCCTGTACTCAGCCTCGTCTCTCTTGCTGATGCATCCAACTATGGCAGAGTCATCAGAAAACTTCTGAAGGTGACAAGACATTTTATGTTGCATAGAGGGTGGGATAGGACAAATGAAAGAGTGAAGCCAGGATTACCGTGCATCTGGTTCATAAATTAGTTCTGAGTTTCCTTCTCCCTATGAACATAGGAGTGGGGGCTACAAGAAGGTAAGTAGCCCAACCATGGCATTGTGTTTCAGGGAGGAATTCAAAAGGAGGTAGAGAAGAGAAATGTGATTGTAATTTGGGGGATGGTATAGTCAGGAGAATGGGTATAATTTTCTGTCCCTGCCTGCTGCTGGGTTCAGGACATCTCATCTGACCGCAGAGGAATTTGGAACAGAAGGGGAATAGAAAGAGATCCCTTTAGAAAAGAGATGAGGAAGAATTTCTTTAAGCTAGAGAGTAGTGGATCTGTGGAAATTCTTTGCCACAGACAGCTTAGGAGGCCAAGTAATTGGGTATATTTAAATTGGAGGTTGACAGTTTCTTGATTAATAAGTGTGTCAAAGGTACATGGAGAAGGCAGAAAGATGGGATTGAGAGGAAAAGATAAATCAGTCATGACTGAAAGTTGGAGCAGACTCGATGGACTGAATGGCCTAATTCTGCTCCAATGTCTTCTGGTCTTAAAAAATCAAAGAAACTTGTAAAAAGGAATGAAATGCTGATTTTTAAAAAAGCTAAAAGAAATGCTTGGCAGGCAGCTAGTGTTAATGGAGAATTAATATCGAAGATGGATAATCTAGAGCAGAGCTGGACAACTTTGATGCAAACATTGAGAGTGATTTACCTGGATTTGATGAATTCTGTATTGAATGTGTAAGGCTGCAACATATTCAGATGGAAGATCAGGTGCTGTTCCTCCTTAGATCATTGCAGGAGGCCACAGATAGTTTCTGCCTGACCAAGGGTTAAAGAAATGTGCATAGAATTTTTTGCTCGTTGTGTTAATTTATTGGTCTTCCAGAAGGATATAAAATTAAGCTGGTTGTTCTGGATGTGATTAAAGCTTGAAAGGAGCTTACTCATATATTCCAATCGAACTAGAAAGCTGTTTCTTTTATAAGAAAATGAATTTCAGCAATTTATATTCAGATTATTCCACAATGGTGAATTAATAATGATTAAAAATCCCTGCTTCCTTATAGTGAGCCTATTTTTTGCTTTTATAATAAATTTCACATTACTGCCTTTAACTCCTTGTTTAAGTAGTGTTCCATTGCAATTGGTCTGATTGGATCTTACAGTAGGCAATATGGAAATGGATCAACTTGGTTTCTAGCAATCGCAATTTGTGTGCAGTTTCTGCCAGAATCAGCAGTTGACTCATAAATGAGAATCTGCCCCATTGTCTATTCAGTGCAAAAGCCAATTATCTATTTGTTATGATTTAACCTAGTGTCAGCATCTTCCAAGTCCTTTCCTGTCAAGTAATGTGGCCCATAGTTAAAATATCAGATGAAAATTATGACAGCTTTGATGAGGAGAATCTGGTGTAACTCCATCCCAATGATAAAGCTTAAGTGAAAAACATACTTGTATAGCAGTCTCCATCTTAGCCTCTTTGTTTTATTTTCTTTCTGTTCACAATAAATAAAAAGTTTCTAATTGTTTAAATACAATTGGAAAACATGGAAGAGCAGAGTAAAATTAGTCTGGCTTATCCTGAAAGAACTTCACAGAAAACTAGAGAACTCAATTTACAGCAAAATAACATCATCTTTCATGGACAATACACAGCTTTCATTATATTACACTGACTGCCCCCCCTCCCCCAAATGTGGTAACTTGCAGTATCTTTACAGTACCATTAATAATTTGCAAAAGAATTTAGGAGAAATAAGGTCAGAAGTTCACATGCTCTATCACTTTTGAGGATAATTGAGTCACAATTTTGTAGAAATAGAACTGAGCTGGTAAAAATCTCTTCTGGTTTGTTAACAAATTCGCCCCAAAAGGCAGCAATTTAGTCAAATAATCCAAGATATATTCATTAATGTCTAACCTAGTGCCTGCAGCTTCTTGTCCTTTCTTGTTTTGTGATATGCAGCACTGTTAAAACATCAGTGACAGTTATGACAGCTTGATAAGGCGACACACATGCTGGTGAACGCAGCAGGCCAGGCAGCATCTATAGGAAGAGGTACAGTCGACATTTCAGGCCGGGACCCTTCATCAGGACTAATTGAAAGAAGAGACAGTAAGAGATTTGAAAGTGGGAGGGGGAGGGGGAGAGGGAGATCTGAAATGATAGGAGACGACAGGAGGGGAGGGATGGAGCCAAGAGCTGGAGAAGGGAGAGGATCATGGGACGGGAAGCCTGTGGAGAAAGAGAAGGGAGGAGGGGAGCCCAGAGGGTGGAGAGCAGGCAAAGAGTTGTAGTGAGAGGGACAGATGGAGAAAAAAGAGAGAGAGAAAAAAAGGGGGGGAAAATAAAAAATATATTAAATAAATAAACAAACAAATAAATAAATAAGGGATGGGGTGTGAAGGGGAAGAGGGGCATCAATGGAAGTTCGAGAAGTCAATATTCATGCCATCAGGTTGGAGGCTACCCAGACGGAATATAAGGTGTTGTTCCTCCAACCTGAGTCTGGCTTCATCTTGACAGTAGAGGAGGCCGTGGATAGACATATCAGAATGGGAATGGAACGTGGAATTAAAATGTATGGCCACTGGGAGATTTTGCTTTCTCTGGCAGACAGAGCATAGATGTTCAGTGAAATGGTCTCCCAGCCTGTGTCGGGTCTCACCAATATATAGAAGGCTGCGCTGGGAGCACCGGATGCAGTATATCACCCCAGCCGACTTACAGGTGAAGTGTCGCCTCACCTGGAAGGACTGTTTGGGGCTCTGAATGGTGGTGAGGGAGGAAGTGTAAGCGCATGTGTAGCACTTGTTCCACTTACAAGGATAAGCGCCAGGAGGGAGGTCGGTGGGAAGGGATGGGGGGGACGAATGGACAACTAAGTCGCATAGGGAGCGATCGTTACAGAAAGCAGAGTGGGGGGGACGGAAAGATGGGCTTGATGGTAGGACCCCGTTGGAGGTGGCGGAAGTTATGTAGAATTATATGTTGGACCCGGAGGCTGTTGGGGTGGTAGGTGAGGATCAGGGGAATCCTATTCCTAGTGGGGTGGCAGGAGGATGGAGTGAGAGCAGATGTACGTGAAATGGGGGAGATGCATTTGAGAGCAGAGTTGATGGTGGAGGAAGGGAAGACTCTTTCTTTAAAAAAGGAGGACATCTCCTTCATCCTGGAATGAAAAGCCTCATCCTGAGAGCAGATGCAGCAGAGACGGAGGAATCGTGAGAAGGTGATGACATTTTTGCAAGAGACAGGGTGGGAAGAGGAATAGTCCAGGTAGCTGTGAGAGACTGGAGGCTTATAGTAGACATCAGTAGATAAGCTGTCTCCACAGATAGAGACAGAAAGATCAAGAAAGGGGAGGGAGGTGTCGGAAATGGACCAGGTAAACGTTTTTTAGATTAGGTTATGAGGACACGCAGTCCTCTTTTATTGTCATTTAGTAATGCATGCATTAATAAATGATACGATATTCCTCCGGTATGATATCATAGAAACACAAGACAGACCGAGACTGAATAACTGACAAAAACCACATAATTATAACATATAGTCATAACAATGCAAGCAACACCATAATTTGTTGAAGAACAGGCCATGGGCACGGTAAAAAAAAAGTTGAAAGTCTCTCGAAAGTCCCACATCTCACGCAGACAGGAGAAGGAAGAAAACTCCCCCTGCCATGCCCGACCACAGTCCTACTCGGAGTCGTCCGAAAACTTCGAGCCTCTGACCAGCCCTCCAATACCGAGCACCGAGCACCATCTCTGCTGAGCGCTTCGACTGCAGCCCCGGCCACCAGCAGCAGGCAAAGTCGAGGATTTGGGGCCTTCCCTCTGGAGATTCTCGATCGCACAGTAGCAGCAGCGGCGAACCGGGCATTTCAGAAGTTTCTTCAGATGTTCCTCCATGCTTCTCACAGCTGTCTCCATCAAATCAGAATTGTGCACGGTCCCTATTTAACAAATATGATATCATTTCACCGGAGAGGCTGCGTGCACTGCGTCATGCTGCCATCTTCTCCTCCCACCCTTGTGAGCAGGGTGAAAGTTGGAGGCAAAGTTCATGAAGTCAACGAGCTCAGCATGTGTGCAGGAAGCAGCACCAATGCAGTCGTCGATGTAGCGAAGGAAAAGTGGGGGACAGATACCAGAATAGGCACGGAACATAGATTGTTCCACAAAGCCAACAAAAAGGCAGGCATAGCTAGGACCCATACGGGTGCCCATAGCTACACCTTTAGTTTGGAGGAAGTGGGAGGAGCCAAAGAATGTGCTCAGGATGAGGCTTTTCATTCCAGGATGAAGGAGGTGTCTTCCTTTTTTAAAGAAAAAGACTTCCCTTCCTCTACCATCAACTCTGCTCTCAAAAACATCTCTCCCATTTCACGCACATCTGCTCTCACCCCATCCTCCTGCCACCCCACTAGGAATAGGGTTCCCCTTGTCCTCACCTATCCCCTCACCAGCCTCCGGGTCCAACATATAATTCTCCGTAACTTCTGCCTCCTCCAACGGGATCTCACCACTAAACACACTTTTCCCTCACCTCCCCCCCCCCGCTTTCCGCAGGGATCGCTTCCTACGCGACTCCCTTGTCCATTCGTTCCCCCCCCATCCCTTCCCACCGATCTCCCTCCTGGCACTTATCCTCATAAGTAGAACAAGTGCTACACATGCCCTTACACTTCCTCCCTCACCACCATTCAGGGCCCCAGACAGTCCTTCCAGGTGAGGCGACACTTCACCTGTGAGTCGGCTGGGGTGATATACTGCGTCCGGTGCTCCCGATGTGGCCTTTTATATATTGGCAAGACCCAACGCAGGCTGGGAGACCGTTTTGCTGAACACCTACGCTCTGTCCGCCAGAGAAAGCAAAATCTCCCAGCGGACACACATTCTAATTCCACATCCCATTCCCATTCTGATTTGTCTGTCCACGGCCTCCTCTACTGTCAAGATGAAGCCACACTCGCGTTGGAGGAACAACACCTTATATTCCGTCTGAGTAGCCTCCAACCTGATGGCATGAATATTGACTTCTCGAACTTCCGTTAATGCCGCTCCTCCCCTTCACACCCCATCCCTTATTTATTTACTTAATATATTTTTTGTATATATTTTTCTTCCCCCTTTTTTCTCTCTGTTCTCCCTCTATCCCTCTCACTATAACTCCTTGCTTGCTCTCCACTCTCCGGGCTCCCCAGGCTTCCCGTCCCATGATCCTCTCCCTTCTCCAGCTCTTGGATCCAACCCTCCCCTCCTGTCTTCTCCTATCATTTCAGATCTCCCCCTTCCCCTCCCACTTTCAAATCTCTTACTATCTCTTCCTTCAGTTAGTCCTGTTGAAGGGTTCCGGCCCGAAATGTCGACTGTACCTCTTCCTATAGATGCTGCCTGGCCTGCTGCGTTCACCAGCATTTTTTATGTGTGTTTCTTGAATTTACAGCATCTGCAGATTTCCTCGTGTCTGCGTTGATAAGGCGAAGCTGGTGCTATTGCATTCAATGGCAGAGCTAGAACAGAAAATTTTATAATGCGATAGCTACAAAATACTTCTTTTCTTAAGTCTAAGTTATTTTTCCAGACTGTGCTAGCTCCTGGTTACAGAGGAAAATTCACAATGCATTTTGACCAAGCTTTTACTTTCTGTGAGATCACGCAGACCACACTATCCCACCAACATATCTCCAGCCACCTACTACATTCCAAATAATGCATGTTGGAAAAAATTGTTCTTTGAAGCTGATGCCCTGGTGTTATGTTCATGTGAGCCTTATCCCTTTAAAACCAACAAATAACTATTCTGTTCTATACAGTGTATTATCTGTAGGACAGAACTACTCCCAGGAAATCTGCCATCCAATAACATAATTGGAAAACAAATTTTAAAGCAGCTAAAGCATTCATTACATGCCATAGAATATAGGTGATTTTTTAGCTATCATTTCATTTAAGGGGTTTTTTGGCATATATAAATTGTAAGAGCTTCACTTTTGTGGTTTATAGCATTATCATCAGAACCCTATGGTAGAATGATAGCCTCGTAACTCACTGCCAACTATCCTTTACCTTACAGACTCTTGACTTAATATATCCCCTGGGTGTAACACTGCTTTCTGCTAGTTAAGCTCAGACATTTATGGCACAATTAATGCACGTAGAGAAAATCTACTGCCATATTTCTAATAGCAGAGACTTGAACCAGTTCAGGTGGTCATGAGATATAGCTGAACTTTGATAGAAATTGTTTGCAAAATTACAAATGAAATGTTATAATTATTGTTAGATTACATGAAATTTATAAGAAAATTGTTTGCTACCTTACTGAACATTTTTTACAAGATTCTTAGCAACTGAACACAATTTGAATGAATGTGGCCATTGAATTAATAAGAAAACAAAAATAAAGAACAGGAAGAACAAAAAATTGAAATAAAAGACAGAAACCATTGGTGATCCTCAGCAGATTAGAAGGCATTGACACATAGAGAAATACACTCAGTGGCTACTTTATTTATCCCATCAGTTCCCCTTAAGACTTGAAAACTTTGATTAAATACAGTAACTTACTGCTTTGCAGGGATTTTGGTTTTAAATTCTAACTCCAGATATCTGCTGTAAATCTACACTCATGGTCACCTTAATAGGTACACCTGTACATCTGCTCGTTAATGCAAATATCTAATCTGCCAACATGAGGAATTCTGCAGATGCTGGAAATTCAAGCAACACACATCAAAGTTGCTGGCAAACGCAGCAGGCCAGGCAGCATCTCTAGGAAGAGGTACAGTCGACATTTCAGGCTGTCTAGAGGGACAGAGGGAGAAAAAGGAGAGAGAGAGAAAGAATGTATGTATCTCTTACTAGCTCTTCCTTCAGTTAGTCCTGACGAAGGGTCTCGGCCCGAAACGTCGACTGTACCTCTTCCTAGAGATGCTGCCTGGCCTGCTGCGTTCACCAGCAACTTTGACCTAATCTGCCAATCATGTGGCAGTAACTCAATGCATAAAAGCTTGCAGGCATGGTCAAGAGGTTCAGTTGTTGTTCAGACCAAACATCAGAATGGGGAATAAATGAGATCTAAGTGACCTTGACTGTGGAATGGTTGTTAGTGCCAGGCAGATTGATTCGAGTGTCTCAGAAACTGTTGATCTCCTTAGATTTTTACACACAACAGTTTCTAGAGCTTACAGAGAACGGTGTAAAAAAAACAAAAAAATCATCCAGTGAGCAGCAGTTCTGTGGGTGTGAACGCCTTGTTAATGAGAGAGGTCAGAGGAGAATGGTCAGACTAGTTCAATCTGACAGTAACTGAAATGACCATGCATACGACAGTGGTGTGCAGAAGAACACACAACACATCAAACCTTGAAGTGGATGGCCCAGAGCAGCAGAAGAGCATGAGTATACACTCAATGACCAATTGATTAGGGACAGGAGTATGTAAGAAAGTGGTCACTGAATGTAAATTTAAAGTAGTTGCTGGATGGTCAACACCGGTTTGGTAGGCTGAACAGATTATTTCTGTTCTGTTTGATTCTATGATTTAATCAGAACTAGTCTAATAAGAAAATTTGAGAAGAGTGAAAAACTATTAGGATTACCATATGGGTGACATTTTCAATGAAAATAAAAATGCTAAAAATCAAAGGCCAAAATTGTGTTACAAGGAACATAATTAAGCAGCACTATGTTATCTTTTGTTGCTGTACAAATGAATTGTAATTACCTCACCTGCTGTTGAGTAATGTTTCTGCACAACGTCAGTGCAAGGCAGTTCACATTGCCACCTATGTGTTTTATCAGATACCATTAACAAAGTACATCTTTAAATTTCCAAGCACATTAATATTGGCTCCATGTTATCATTGACCTAGTACTGGAAATATTCATCTGTGTTGTTAAAAAGATGGAAAGAAAATTTGATCACCCATCATGAACCTAACGAGAGTAGAACTTGATTCAGCTGCTGAAAGGACTTACCTTACATTCCCAGCGCATCTCAACCATTATCATTTACTTGAGAAGACAGGACCATTTGTGACTGGCTTCTTTACATCCCCAAGTCATTTGGTCCATGATATCATCACAGCATGCAATTTCAAGCACTAATTGTAGCAGGGAGTAGCCAGGAAAGACATTAGACTATAAGACAAAATTACTTTCATGTGGGATCTTTGTACTTCTGTTGGAACAGGATCTTCCATTTGTCCCTGTACAGCCCTTGAACCTGACATTCAACTCCTTATTAACAATGACCCTAATCATACTTTCCATACTTAGAATAACAATAATCATACTTGTGATTCATGTCCTTACCTAGTTGTTTCTAAAGTATTGTGAAAGTGCCTATTTCCATCATCTCCTTTGGCAGTGTGTTCCAGAAACCATCATCCTCTTGGTGAAACCTTTCACACCTGACTTGAAACCTATGACCTCTAGTTTTAGAAATGTGTGCTCTGGGGATAAGTTTTGTATCACCTACCCTTTCCATGCCCCTCATAATTTTGAAAACTTCAAACTTCTCCACTCCAAGGAAAATAGATCAGCTTCTCCAGCCTCTTTCAAAACCAGGACATATCATTGCAGGCAACAGTCTGGTCGGTCTACTTTTCATCCTTTCTAATATAATCATGTTCTTATTACAACATATACATTGTAATCCAACTGTAGACTAATCAAATTGTTTTTTAGTTGTACGCTATTACCCTACTCTTACATTCTTTGCCCAAGTTAATGAACACAAGTATTCAGTATGCCGCCTTCATCAGCTTATCAACCTCTTCTGCTGCTTTTAGGAATCCTTGGGCTTGGAAAGCCTTGGTCTCTCTGTTTCTCGATACTCCCCAGTGCACTATTGTACACGTTTTGCCCTTATTCGTAGTTCTAAATTTTATTGCTTTGCATACATCAGGATTAAATTCCTTCTACTAATGCTCTGCCCACCTTTCAACTTATCAATGTCATCCTGTAGCCTACTTCTATTCTCCTTACTCTTAACATCACCAAATCTAAATCATTAACATCTATAACCATATAACCATATAACAATTACAGCACGGAAACAGGCCATCTGGGCCCTTCTAGTCCATGCCGAACTTTTACTGTCACCTAGTCCCACTGACCTGCACTCAGCCCATAACCCTCCATTCCTTTCCTGTCCATGTATCTATCCAATTTAACTTTAAATGACAACATCGAACCTGCCTCAACCACTTCTGCTGGAAGCTCGTTCCACACAGCCAACACTCTCTGAGTATAGAAGTTCCCCCTCATGTTACCCCTAAACTTTTGCCCTTTAACTCTCAACTCATGTCCTCTTGTTTGAATCTCCCCCACTCTCAATGGAAAAAAGCCTATCCACGTCAACTCTGTCTATCCCTCTCATAATCTTAAATACCTCTATCAAGTCCCCCCTCAACCTTCTATGTTCCAAAGAAAAAAGACCCAACTTGTTCAACCTTTCTCTGTAACTTAGGTGATGAAACCCAGATAACATTCTAGTAAACCTTCTCTGTACTCCCTCTATTTTGTTGACATCTTTCCTAGAATTTGGTGACCAAAACTGTACACAATACTCCAAATTTGGCCTCACCAATGCCTTGTACAATTCCAGCATTACATCCCAACTCAATGCTCTGATTTATAAAGGCCAGCATACCAAAAGCTTTCTTCACCACCCTATCCACATGAGATTCCACCTTCAGGGAACTATGCACCATTATTCCTAGATCCCTCTGTTCTACTGCATTCTTCAATGCCCTACCATTTACCATGTATGTCTTATTTTGATTTGTCCTACCAAAGTGTAGCACCTCACATTTATCAGCATTACACGCCATCTGCCATCTTTTAGCCCACTCTTCTAACTGGCCTAAATCTCTCTGCAAGCTTTGAAAACCTACTTCATTATCCACAACTCAAAACAATATTGTCCCAACCCTGCATACCATGGGTATATAATGGGTTTACGGACACAAATACAAACTTCCACCATCACTAACATATTAATTTTTCTGGGTACCACCGGTCCTAACATTTTGTACCAATCTCCCATATTGGACCTTGACAAAACCTTTTCTAAAGCCCTTGTAGACCACATCAACCACACTCTCCTCATCAATACATGTTTTATCTCTTTGAAAACTTCAACAAAATTGCTAATCCATGCTGACAATCTTTGAATAATCCTTGCCTTTCCATGTGCAAATTAATCCTGTCTTTCAGAATCTTTTCCATTAATTTCCCTGCCACTCGCTGGACTGTAATTACCTGGCTAACCCTAATCCTAAATCCATTGTCCTTCTTGGATAAAGGTACCAGATTAGCTGTCATTCAGTTATCTGTTTCTCATCTGTGGGCAGTGATGATGATTTAAAAGTCTCTGTCAGCTAGCTGCTTGCAATCTTCTTACTTCCTCCCATGTGTGACATCAAGCCCAGGGGGATTATCCACCATTATGCCTGCTCAGACATCTAATAGCTCCTCCTTTTAGGTGATAAAAATCTAGAATTTAACTGCCACCCTCCAGAAGCCTCGAAGTACAATATTTTTCCTTAGTGAATACAGATAAAAGATTTTCATTTGTGACCTCACTTTATATCCTCTGGCTCCATACACAGATTGTGATTTTGCTCCCTAGTGGTTTTGGTTTTGTGTCAGATTAACCTCTTTCCCTTAATATACTGTAAAAAGCTTGGCTGTACCTAATATTGACATCCCCCTCCTTCCCGTTAGTGCCCACATCATTCACAATGATCTCACTTGGGAATCAGCATTATTAGCTAATGAATTGTGTGAATTCAAATCTGGGCATTATACTCTGGCGAGACAGATTGATTACCATTATGTTCAAACATAGTTTTGTATGTGGAATTTAGTGCACTTAAGATGGAAAGAAAAGTTAAAAATCTAATGCTATTCATGATTCAACAGATTATCAGCCAACTTGCTTTGGTGGTGCTGCCTATTTGGTTCAGCTTACAATAAAATGTAAAATGATTCATGCATTACAACTTATACCAACTAAAATGAAGTTCCAGCACAAACCTACTCATAATCATCTAATACTTAATATTGGATATAATAATAAAATCCTGTGCTTCACTAAGATTGCTGCAAAATGATACCTGGCGGAGAAATATTTTACTAATCCACACCGCTCTTCTGCAAAGTGTGTGGAGACGAGCTTCAAGCAGCAGCACATAAAAAGTGATGTAAAGCTGTCCTGGAAGAAAAGGTTTTAAAGCTTGCACTTGTGAACTGGAATATCGCCAAAAATATTTAGTAGATCCACCTAGCCATTTTCAAAATTTTAGTGTTGCTGCTTTGTCTATTAATCATAATGACTCTGCAGCTCAAACATGTGAAGAAAGAAATACTACGAAAGGAAATCTCAAGATGCCTAGATTTTCCACAGTAAAAATGAATGCTAATAAAGGACAGATTATAATAAATATTCATTACTAGTAACAAGCTAACTATACTACCTCGTAATTTATAGAAATTTCCATTTACTATCCTTTGGTTCCAAATAAGAACACCCATAACCTCATGAGAGAATTTTCTCGATTTCCTTGCATGCTATTACTCAATTTCATGATTTTATCATTATCTAAGCTGACTCACTGCGTAATGGTTTATGGTGACATAGTACAACAAGATGACATTCCTTGATATTACAATGTAATTTATTCCCTTTTGGATAATAAGCAATGAGCAAAGTAGGCTTGACATAAATGTTTGATTTAATTCAGGGACGGAAGTGCAGCCTTTGGAGAGATGTTACACCTCATACCTGAGGTAATGTCTTGGAATTGCATTACTGTTTGGTTTGTCGTCTTTTGCTTCAGTTACCCCGTTTACTCACGTCGCCATCTACATCAACGGAACTGTAGTGGAGCGTGTATCAAGCTTCAAGTTCCTTGGTGTCCACATTTCCAAGGATCTCACCTGGTCCCTGAACTCCTCCATCCTGATCAAAAAGGTTCAACAGCGTCTTTACTTCCTGCGGAGCATGAAGAAAGCTCACCTCTGTCCCAGGATACTGACGAACTTTTACTGCTGTACCATTGAGAGCATACTCACCAACTGCATCTCAGTGTGGTATGGCAATTGTCCCGTATTGGACCGCAAAGCACTGCAGCGTGTGGTAAAAACTGTCCAGTGGATTATTGGCAGCCAATTGCCCCCCATTGAGAACATCTACCATAAACGGCGCCTGGGCAGGGCAAAAAGCATTATCAGGGATGCATCTCACCCTAACCATAGACTTCTTACTCTCCTCCCATCTGGTAGGTGGTACAGGAAGAGCTTCTTCCCTGAGGCTGTGACACTGCTGAACCTCTCATCACAGCGCTAAGCAGTATTGCACCCATATTGTACTGTCTCAGTACTTTTATATTTGTGTGCTGTAGCACTTTTTTATTCGCAGTTATTTTGTAAATAACACTATTCTTTGCATTTCTGGTCAGATGCTAAATGCATTTCATTGGCTTTGTATCTGTACTGGGCACAATGACAATAAAGTTGAATCTAATCTAATCTAATCTAATTTAAAAAAACTTCATTGACAAACAACAGAAAGACATTCCAGAAAGTATAGTTTATTGCCCTTCTAGTTATGAATGTGAGTGATAAGTCCTTAGATGTCTGGAGTCCCATGACTCTTGCATCTTTTTGTTACAAGCTCATTTGGAAACTAGGGGTTCAACACTGCTCTGAAGCAGAAAGAAGTCTCTTGAGGATCACTCCTACCTTGCTATTTCCAGACATCAACTACAGAAAATTATGATCTTTAATTTTGTCAAAGTTTCTCTGTTCTGCACACATTAAAGAGAAGTTATAAGTTATTTCTCCTCACTGGTCAAACTTGGAGCATCTTATTTTGCATGCCTAGCTTCCACTGATTTTCTTTTTGTTTCCTTTGCAACTATCTCTGCGTTCCAGAAATTTGTGCACGTGAGACCAAGAGCAGGCATTTGCAGCTTATTTCTTGTGGAACTCTATTACCTTCATGAATTTATCAAAGTGAATGAAGATATCATGTGGAATGCAACTCAGCTTTGAGCAAACATTTTGTAAGTCAGCTGATGGTACGTGAGCAAGTATCGGACTGAAACACTACGCTTGCCTTTAGGTTTCAACGAATAAAAATTTGAGGGAAACAAATGTAAATGTGAAATGGCATACACTACTTCAGATAATGGTGTTCCACATATGAAAAGCAATGTAAGCATAATAAAGGTATTGCTTTCAAAGCTGGTGATTTAAGTGCAATTAAATCAAGGTCAAAAGTCAAAATAAAATTTATTATCAGAGTACATACATGTCACAACATACAAACCTGAGATTCTTTTTCTGCGAGCATACTTAGCAAATCTATCGAACAGTAACTGTAAACAGGATCAATGGACAGCAAACTGTGCAAATGTAGATATAAATAAAAAACAATAAATAACGAGCATGAAGTAACAAGATAAAAGAAAATTTAAATGAGTGCAGCTGTCCCCTTTTGTTCAAGAGCCTGATGGTTGAGGGGTAGTAACTGTTCTTCAAACTGGTAGTGTGTCCTGAGGCAGTTCTACCTTCTATCTGATAGCAGCAGCGAGAAAAGAGCATGGCCTGGGTGGTGAGGATCTTTGATAATGGATGCAGCTTTCCTACTGCAACATTTCCTGTAGATGTGCTCCATGGTTGGGAGGGTTTTACCCGTGGTAGATTGGGCCAAATACACTATCTTTTGCAGGATTTTCCATTCAAAGTCATTGGTGTTCTCATACCCGGCCTTAATGCAGCCTGTCAGCACACTTTCCACCACACATCTACAGAAAGTAGAGGTGCTGTCCTGCTTTCTTCGCAATTATATTTATATGCTGAGCAATGAGGGTTACTGATGGAGGAACCAGCAAAAATGCAATTTTTTTCCCACTAGTCCTATATCTGGTGTTCAGCTGGATTTCCTTAGTACAGGTCTACAATCCCTTATCCAAAATTCTGAAATCTGAAAAGCTCCGAAAATTGAAGTTTTTTTTTGTGGAGTGTGGAGCGTGTCACAACAAGGCTTGTTTGGCGCACCAACAGCTGACGTCACCCAGGTGTGAAGTGGCAGCACTAGCAGAGGCTGCCAGACGTCAGTTGTGGCTCAGCGCTCATAGTGGTTACACGTGCACTTGCTGTTCGCTGATATTTTGTGTTCACTGTTGACTTTATGTTTAATTTCACTGTGAAAATGTCAAAAAGAGCTGCAGATACCCCTATGGGTGACAATGAGAAATAGAGAAGGAAGCACCTGTCATCGTCAGTAACGCAGAAAGCAGAGTTATTGCAGAATCTTGATCATGGTGTGTCTGTGCGGCACTGCAGAAATTTAAGAAATGTCATGGTGTAAAATATCTGAAAGTCTGTGGTGAAAAAGCTTCTGCTGATCATGAAGCAGCTGAAAATCACATTGATGAACTTGCCAAGATAACATCTGATGAAAACCTTAGCCCTGAACAAATTTACAATGCTGATGAAACAGCTTTGTACTGGTGCTACCTTCCTAGAAAAACATTAACAACGGCTGATGAGAGAGCACCAACAAGTTTTAAAGATGCTAAAGACAGGTTAATTATTCTTGGGTGTGCCAATGCATCCGAGATGTCTGAAAGGTGTACACAATTTACCTGTGCATTATTATGCAAAGGAGAAAGCATGGGTAACCCGAGAAATGTTTTCTGACTCGTTCAATAATCACTTTGTACCAGCTCATTTCAGGCACGCTGGACTGGAAGAAAACAGTAAAATTTTACTGTTCCTGGACAACTGCTCCACATATCCCCCTGCTGAACTACTTGTGTTTGAAACTGTATATGTCCTAGAGTATTTACGTTCTGCATTTATTCCAATAAATCATTTACCAAATGTTTGATTCGGTTCATTTGATACCAACTATTTGTTTCCTCTTTTCACTTGTATGAGCCAGTAAATTCTATGCATAGGAATAGGGAAGTAGAAAGCTTGTCCTTGATCCCATGCTGAATGCGCAATATGGGCTTGACTTTGTGTTGTCCCCAAATCTGGTATTCTAGTCCACTAACATCAATAGAAGCTATCAGAATCAAATTTTGGATGCATAGTATAACACTTACATGCTCCTCTACTGCCAATGAGATTATATTAAGCAGGAATCCTGGTTAGCATCAACCAGTTAGGGTGAAGGGCCAGTTCCTGTAGTATGCATCCGATTTTCATTTCCTTCTTCCCCGATGTGAGTGAAAAGAGCAGCAGGGAACCTGCTCTGAAGTGACAGAGTTTAAAAAATGTTGCTTCACAGATTCAATCCTATCTTTGTTCTTTCTTTAACTGTGTGGAATGCACCAGAAACTTTGGCTCCTTGCCTTTTCCATAGACGTTTGGCTTAGTAGGTCAATTGTTAATGGTAAATTGCCTTAGAGTGTGAATGGATGAGGGTCAGGGTCAATTGAGGGGAAAGTGTGGACAATATAGTGGGATTATTGTAGGGTCAGGGTAATAGTTGCTTGGTAGTCAGTGCAAATCCAAAAAGCCTGTTTCTATGCTGAATGGCTCTCTGAACTTCATCTCTCTCAATGAATTAAACTGGGGATCAGAGCAACATCTCACCATTCAACAGAAGTGCAATCCTGAGGCATGAAGCAATACCATGAAGCAAAATATAAGTCGAAAAAATTTAAATTGTTTTAAACTGAATCTGTAAGTGAAATATAATAATGTTCTGGGTAATGAAGCTCCTGATTTTATTCTTCTTGATACTACTTATTAATAAACTTGATTTATGCACCTTTTACTGTTAGTCAGAGAAATTAATTATTTTTATACTACTTCCAGTGAATTCTTTATTGCTGAAAGGGTTTTTTGATTATGTCTGTTACTTCACTCCTAAACAATGGTTCAATTTATGGAGATTGATCACTTGCTTCAGAGTGACGGTTTTGCTTTGGGCATGAGTTAAAGTGATTGACAACTGGACTAAACGTATTCTCCTAATGCATACGCTAACTAATTCAAATCTCCATCTGCATCCAAAGCAGGTCCAACCATTAGTCTTATCTTCTTTTACTACACATTGAGTTTGAAGTTAATGTTTTGTTTGTGGGATCTAGAATAGGTGTTACAGCAATCAGTTTAATGGTCTCCTGTTTGCCTATCATTCACTTTAATTCTTGTCTTTGAACAAGTTAATAGCTACATTAATAAATTATGGCCACTTTAGTTTGCTGCCAGCTTTTCTTGACAGAACTATGGGTATTTGGTGTGGAGATGATCTCCTTGCTTCTGGCTAATGGTGTTCCTCCCACTAAGGTAAACAAGGATTGGTACAAACATGACTATTTTTTGGCCTAGTATTCATTGTTTTTTGCAGTCTGTTTACTTTGTCCAGTTCCTGAATTGGGAAATTGAAAAATTCTGCAGATGCTGGAAATCCAAAGAACCACACATAAAATGTGGAAGAACTCAGCAGGTCAGGCAGCATCTATGCAAGTGAATAAACAGACGACATTTTGGGCCAAAACCCTTGTTCAGGACTGGAAAGGAGGCGCAAGAGTCAAAGAGCATCAAAGATCACAGAGAGGGAGCAGTGAGGGAGGGTTTCACTGAACTCCTGTTGAAGAGAAGGTTTAAACTTCTTCAGGGTAGGCATCCCTTGAAGAAGCTTCACAGTAGAGCAGCAAATCATAAACTGGAGAAATTCTGCAGATGATGGAAATTCCCATTCACATTCCTTTTCAAATTCCCATTCTGACATGTCGGTCCATTCTGACTATTATATTAATTTCCACAGATGCTGCCTGGCCTGCTGAGTTCCTCCTGAATTGGCAAATCAATGTGATGGTCTGTGTAAATGTGTGTAAGTTGGACAGTGGGTGTATTCAATGATTACATTGGGTGTAACCTCAAGGGGCAGGACAGAAATTATATGGAAGCATTCAATGAGAGATTGGCTTGCCAAAGGACATCTCTGAATCTTTCACAGCAAAAAAATCTGTAATCAGTCATCTGTGCTAAATATGCAATACGGCGACGTACATCCTCTAAGCGATTGCAATGATAATCTTGGCTTTGACCACTGACCTGGCTCTGTTGCCCCGCTGGGGGGCCTGTATGGATGTGCCAGGGGCAACACTCTACCTCATACTCTACCTCAACACTCTACCTCAACACTCTACCTCAACACTCTACCTCCGCACTCTACCTCAACACTCTACCTCAACACTCTACCTCAGCACCTCAGCACTCTACCTCAACACTCTACCTCAGCACCTCAGCACTCTACCTCAACACTCTATCTCAGCACTCTACCTCAGCACTGCAGCCGTGGCTCTCCGGCAGGGCAGCCCCAGGAAGCAGATCTGGCAGGCACAGCAACAACCACCACCTGCCCCCACAGTGCAGCACTCCCTGCAGCAGCCCATTGCAACACAGCGGTTGTGGTGGTGCCTCAGGTGGCAGCCAGTGACAAGGTGGACTTCCCCACCATTGACCGGCAGCTGCGTGGCGAGTAGGTGAGCGATCCTGTGTTGGCTCGGTTGAGGGGATGGCTGAGTGTGGGATGGCAGCTGGAGTAGGCAGACGTCTCTGCCCTGGATCCAGAGACCAAAGCTCCACACTCTCAGTGAGGCACGCTGGAGATGCACAACAGGTTGCTTTTCCAATGGGGGCAGCTTTCTGATGACAACAGACATCTCCATCACCTGGTGTTCTCCTATGCCATGGTGCTGTGGTTGGTGCATGAGCTGGTGGGGTCCAGCCATTTCAGGGTCGCAAAGACGTTGGGCAAGCTGCATGAACGTTTCTATTGGTCTGAGTACAGGCAGGGTGTGGAGCTATTCGTTCACTGGTGTGATGCTTGCACATCCCAAAAGGGGCCGGGCCACCATTCTGGGCTGCCAATGCAGCAGTACATGGTGGGGACTCTGCATTATTGGTTTACTGCCCCTCCCGGAAGAACGGACTATTTCCCCCAGCTTGGCAGCTTGCCACAAGACTTTTCCTTTTTCTTCTTGACTATATTCATCACCTCTCTGGACATCCAAGGTTCTTTTATCTTTCCATCCCTGTCCTTTCTTCTAACAGGAACATACCTTTCCTGTACTCTCTGCAATTGGTCTTTAAACACCCTCCTCATGTCTTCTGTAGACTTGCCAGAAAAAAAAGGCTTTCCCAATTAACTCTTTTAATTACTGCCGCATGCCCTCGTAATTTGCTCTCCCCAATTTAAGATTTTGATGGAAGGACTATACCTATTCCCTCAGGTTCAGGTGTAATCCGTCCCTTTTGTACAGATCATACATTCCCCAGAAGAGATCCCAATGATCCAGAAATCTGTGGCTCTTCCCCCTGAAAATGTTCCTCAGCCATTCATCCTTCTGCCAGGTCATCCTATTCTTACCCTCAATGGCACATGGTACAAAGAATGAAGGGCCTATAATGTTTTTGGGTCCATGAGGACTTAAATGTTATGATTGTGTAAAAATATCAAAAATGCTATTGGAAAGTTAATACGTTATCTACTGGGCTAGAATATAAGATCTTAGAAGTTGTGTAATATAAGTTCACTAGAATAGTAACATGGATCCAGGATAGGAATAAAGCTGAAATTACATAAACTAGTTTTGGTATTCCATGAAATGTAAAAGGCTCTGATTAACATCCTTAAAATCTTTCAAGGAGTTGACTGGATTGATACACAAACCTTTTCTCATTTGTCAGTGTCTGAAGAAAGGGATCATAGTCTTTCCCGAAGTGCCAATATACTCAGAAGGGAAAAATGTTTAAACGAGAGCCAGGACATTCAGGAGAGAAGTGAATACTTTTTTTGTTCAAGAAGTGGTAGAAGTGTACAAATTTCTCCCTCAAAATGGAATAGAGCTCTTCTCAGCAGATAACTTGTAATGTCTGATTGAAAAAAAAATGGCTGGCAAAGAGATTTGTGGAATTTGGAGCTTTGTGAGAAAGGTGGTAAGTTACTGTATAAATTGGCTTTGAATAGCCAAATAACTTACCTCTTTGCTTCTCCTACTGCTCCTCTGGTCTCCAACTTGTCCTTGGACATGATCCAGAAGCTCATTCTATACTAGACAATGGTGGATTTATGCTTTACTCCTGAACAATGTGAATATAATTTAGACCAATATTTTAATCTCTAGGAAGAGGTACAGTCGACGTTTCAGGCCGAGACCCTTCATCAGGACTAGATGTAGGATCTTGCGATCTTTGCCTAACATGACAAAGTCAAAAAAATGGCGATTGCAGGCGTGAATCCGACGGAGGATGAAATAACGGACCATTACAGACGGCGAAGAAAGTGTCCCGACGGTGTGGAAGGGTCTGGGATAGGGACACCAAGTACCTCCTCATGGCGGAGAGGGTCGCCTTCAGAGTTTGATGGGAGAAGCGGCGAGAGGCAGAGTCAATAAAATGTGAGTACCTGGGATCCTCAGAAGGTCCAAATTGAGAGGCTCGGAAACGAATCCTAAAGCCAACTGGAGTAAGTTGGCGACGGAGGCACGTTCCAAGAAAGGATATATGGCTGTGATAGCGAGTCTGAGTCAAAATGTGGTTGAAAAGTTGAAAAGCCGAAGAAATTACAGATGGGGAGCAGTGAGAGATGGTTTCACTGAACTCCCGTCGAAGAGAGGATCTAAACTTCTTCGGTGTAGGCATCACCGGAAGAGGCTTCGCAGTAGTGAATTTTAAAACGCAAACAACAGGAATTCTGCAGATGCTGGAAATTCAAGCAACACACGTCAAAGTTGCTGGTGAACGCAGCAGGCCAGGCAGCATCTCTAGGAAGAGGTACAGTCGACGTTTCAGGCCACCTGAAACGTCGACTGTACCTCTTCCTAGAGATGCTGCCTGGCCTGCTGCGTTCACCAGCAACTTTGACGTGTGTTGCTTGAATTTCCAGCATCTGCAGAATTCCTGTTGTTTCCAATATCTTAATGCTGCATATTACAAGTACAATCTACCAGAAGCGATGTGAGCTGAAAGTCCCATTATTTTTTGGTTAGATGCAAGAGATTTTCTAACAGTATTTTTCTGGAATTAAAGCCAAGATTATTTTCTAACCTAGGCAATTAAGACAGTCAATTGATCGTAGATATGCAAACCGTCTGTGCATAACCAATAGTTTTTAAATGATGACTATTTTTCAAATATAATGCATTGTGAAATAGATGTTCTGCAATAATGAAATTTGGTACACCTATACAAGTCCTTATTTCCTTTTTAACAGGGAACTAACACTTGAGTGCAGCACTTTGGATAGTTTTTATTTGAGTTAATAAAGTAGAAAAAATCTACAGCATTTAAATTCCTTTGTCTATTGAACTACTCAGTAAAAACAAATCTGCAAAGAACCATCTTGTAATATATTTAAGGTTATGAAAATCTTGGTACTTGCAATATAATATCCTTATGGGCAAGATTACAAGGGCATATACGTACAACATTCAAATATGCTATCCAAAGAAATAACAGAAGCAATGTTATTTGAAGGAGCAGTTTGTTTCATAAATGCATTCAATTATAACATCAAAACATGCGTCAATTAGTGTTTCAAGGTTACGTGTGAGGTCAAAGCTAGATAAAATGTAACATAATAACACTGGGAGTAAGCGTTAGGTTAACTGTATGTGTAGTTTTGACCTTCATGGGTAGTATTTCAAAGTAGTTTTGAATACATATAATATTTCCAAGAATGCTCAATTAATTTGATTAAATTTAATCATAAAGCTGTATTAGCCTTATTTTTGTGATCAAAACATATCCAAAGCATTAATGAATAAACTCATTACTTCACCCTAAAGTGGAAATAGATGTGAAGCCAAAGTAATTCAAAGTAAATTTTATTCTCAGAGTACACATATGTTACCATATACAACTCCAAGCTTCTTTTTCCTGTGGGCATACTACTCTGTAGAATAGTAACTAAAACAGGATCAATGAAAGATCAAGTAGAGCACAGAAGACAACAAACTGAGCAAATGCAAATATAAATATATAGCAATAAATAACGAGAGCATGAAATAACAAGGTAATGAGTCCTTAAAGTGAGATCATTTGTTGTGGGAACATCTCAATAGATGAGAGTAGTTATCCTCTTTTGTTCAAAAGCCTGATGGGTGAGGGGTAGTAACTGTTCTTGAACATGTTGTTGTGAGTCCTGAGGCACTAGTACCTTCTACCTGATGACAGCAACGAGAAAAGAACGTTCTTTCTTTCAGGTTGCAAGAACAGCAGCTTTTCCAGTGTAACCTTACTGTCCTAAACAGCGCAACAAGTTGCACCTCCTGGCATACATTCTTCATTCCTCAGATCTTAACAACAAAATTAAATAGTGACTATCTCTGTGATGTTACATAGACAGAGGCACTAAGGTGTTGTGACAATGTCTGTTTTCACAGAAGTGGGTAAATTAGCAATATTTTTATTTTGCTGCACTATTACCTCATTTTTCAAAGGAGAGTGATAGTAAAGAAAAAAAACAGGCTGCATGGAACATAAAGTAGCAGCAGAATGGCTTTTATTGCTCAGCAGATGTTGCTACGGTTACGCCATAAATCCTTGCATTCTCCTACTCCATTGCATCCTTCCTGGCTGTGCGCATGTCTGCAATTCAACAGAATTGGCAACTCAACTCACATCAATGGAAGGCAAAGATGTTTGCTTAATTGGAGAGATTAGACAAATTCTATGATTGAAGTCCACTGATTTCTGAGGGTAGAGGACCTAAAGTCATTAAATGGATGGACTGAATGTTGGCCAAAAATAAAATAAATCTGTTAATTTGTCTGCAAAAGCACTGGCATCAGAGCCAATGAAAAGTATTTTACCTTCCATTTGCAGTTACACACATTTTAGAAAACAGAAGGTTAGCAATGAGAGCCAGAGACAGCATCTAAACTACCAAACACCATTTTATACCAGCTGCCTACTTGCTGAATAAATGTTTTCAAAACACTAAAACCTGATTACTGTAAAATAAAAATCTAACTATATGGTACTCTATCTGCAATAGCTGTAATAGGTGATACTCTAATATATAAATATTATACTTAAACATAAATATTTACAATCAGGTTATCCATGACCAAAGCTAGTGTTTGAAAACCAATTAATGGGATTGCTGGAGAGTTGAAGTTTTTAAAAAAAATTGTTACATCGCTAATGATATCTGTGTTACACTGACTCAAAGTCTTCAAAACCAAAGGTTCACAGCAAAAGAATTATCCATGTTCCTCTGTACATGATCTGGGCAACTATATAAATCATTAGAAAGTTAAACTGTTGGTTTGTTTGGCTGCTTCCAGTGCCAACTTACTGGTGTTCAGAATCTTTTTGTAGAACTGCAGGAGCACGTGTTAATATGCCCAATTACGTTCTGTAGATCTGAATTTGTCAGGAAGTCCAATCAAATAATTCTCAAACTGATTGGCAAATCTCCACTGCACTTCCTATGTACAACAAATGCAATGAGCTCAGAATGCTTGGCAGTTTGTTTGCTACCTTTAAATAGTCACATCTAAATGAAAATGTAGCAAAAGGAAATCAGAAAACATTTGGCTTACTAAATTTATGCTCAGCAGCTGCCATGCATGGCTCTATTGAATACTATTTGCCAAATTAAAAGCTGCTCTGCTGTAGAGAATCCAGCACAGGTCACAGAAGCAGGGGGCAATGGCATTACCAAGAGAAGGGGAAGAAGAGTGCACACTTTTGGTGAGATTAACCCAAGAGATCCTCAGGAGACTGAAAACAGACATATCAAATGCCTAATATGTATGGGAAGAAATTGGAAAGAAATAATAATATCCAAAGGTATAAGCTTCAATTAATTTTGTAGCTAGATCAGCAGCAGAAATGCTTTTAATTAAAGAGAATGACAGCAAAGGGACAGACTGCATTATGAAGGTAGCATTTGACATAAGAAGGTAAAATATTTTTTTTTGCGTGTGCCTGCATGCGTGCGAGTCTGTGCATGTCCGTGCGTGCGTCCATGATGATGTCTTTTTCATGGCTTTTACAAGGTGTAGATTGAGAGAGAGACTGTGTGGCACACCAGTCCTCACACAGATATTTTCGCAGTATTTTCCCTTTATTTTACTCTTGACACTCAACCTGGCATGGATGGAAAGCATACTCGGGAGCAGACCTGACTAGTTTCAAACCGAGGAATCTCCACTCTCAGGTCTGGCACCAATGTCATTGCGCCACCAGCCAGCCCAGGAAGAAGGCAAAATTTTAAGGTGCATCACAAACTGCAGAGGCTGAAATTCCAATCAACATACACAAAGTGCTGGAGGAACTCAGTAGGCCAGGCAGCATGCATGGAAGAGAGTTTCGTTCCGAGACCCTTCATCAGGATTGGAGAAAAGAAGGTGATTGGAGGAAAGTATAGAAGTAAGTTTTTTAACATAGAGTGGGAGGGGTGGGGGGGGGGTGTTGTGGAATGCCCTGCAAGGCTGCTGGTAGAAGCAGATACATTGGGAATATTTAAGGACCTCTTAGATAGGCACATGAATGATAGAAAAATGGAAGATTAATTTTAAGTGCTTTAGAAATTGTTGAGAAAACCAACTTCCAGAACTGTTCCAATATAGAACAAGACCAAAGCATATGTGTCAGTGTAGCTATCTCAGTTTTACATCTATCACAATGACAATCAACATTAGGAAAGGTTTTAGAAAGTCTCTCTTTTGTCAAATGATAACGATGTACAATCTTAAATTGAATCAATGAATGGCTAGCACAAATTGAAGAAGGGTTAACCAACTTCAATATCCACATCCAATCCTCTGTCATAAAAGTCAAATTAAATTCCTTTTCCCAATCCCGTTTAATCTTAGATAAAGGAAACTTATCCCATTGTAATAATAAATTATAAATTCTTCCAATAGAACCCTTAATCAAAGGATTCATACTCATATTAGTATCTAACAGGTCAGCCTCCAATATGTAAGGGAAATTACTTAAATATTTTTGTAAAAAAATATCTAACTTGAAGGTATTGCAGAAAGTGTGAGTATAAAAGAGAATATTTATCAATTAATTGTTCAAAAGACGTCAATCTAACTTCTTTAAATAAATCGAAAAAAGAATCAATACTTTTATTTTTCCAAAGTAAAAAATTGGATCACTCAAGAAGGCTTAAAGAAGTAATTTCGGTAAATTAAACTACAAAGTTTAAATTTTTTAAGATTAAAAAAATTGCGGAACTGGAGCCAAATTTGTAAAGAATACTTAATCACAGAATATAGGTTTAAATTAACAACTTTACCTAATTGCATAGGTAAGGGAGCTCCCAATAACAAGGTTAAATAAAACTGTTTCTAAAGCACTTAAAATTAACTTACAGCCTAATAAACTAACTGTGCCCTTTGGAATAGTTCTTCAAAATATTCATGGTATTTCTGTGTCTGACCAACATGTTATTGCATTTGTTACATTGATGGCTAGGAGGGCCATTTTGCTGAAGTGGAAGGATGCATCAGCTCCCACTTTGTCACAATGGTTCTCTAAAGTGATGTTATGTCTTAGTTTGGAGAAAATTAGAAGTCGAACCTTTGAACCTTTATTTGGTTTTGAGAAAAGATGGGGCTCATTTGCTTGTTATTATCTTTTGAGTTAATTGATATAATTTTTCCACGATCTAATTGTAAATTTTTTTAGTATATTTTCTTTTCTTGCTGGCGGTTTGATGTTTATTTTTAGAAGCTTTTTGTATGACGCATGACTCCAGGGTTGTACACCTAATGGGTTCTCTTTTTTTTCTCACTTTTCTACTTAGTAGGTTTTTTTTGTTATCACAAAATTTGTTTTCAATCTTTAAGGTAATTTTTTTTTGAGGCATTTTAAGTGTTGTTACTTCGATGTACTCATGTTATTTTTCCTGTATATACAATAAAAAGATTTGAAAAGAAAGAAAAACGGAAGATTATGTTGGATGGAAGAGATAGGTTGATCTTAGAGAAGTTATATGATTAGAACAACATTGTGACTTGAAGGGCCTGTACTGTATTGTGGTGTTCTATGTTCTATAATAATGGATCAAGGTTTATATCCAATGATCCTTTGAGGAACCAAGAAAACTTTTAAATTAACTTTTTAAACCAAATTTGAAATGAACAAGATGCTGATGAATTATCACCATAAAAAGCAAAAAAAAAATGTTTGCTTTACATTAACTCAAGGGAGGAAATAGAATGGTTAAGCCATTTGGATTGTTTGGATTTAACTATCTATTTTTTCACATTATAACTAGTCAAGCTGTTAATTAGGTTAGTATATCGGCACATACACTCAGTGACACTTTATTAGGTACAAGTGTATACCTGCTTGTTCATGGAAATATCTATCAGCTAATTATGTGGCAGCAACTCAATGTATGGAAACAAACTGACATGGTTAAGATGTTCAGTTGCTTTTCAGACTAAACAACAGAATGGGGAAGGAATGAGATCTAATTAATTTTGACCATGGATTGATTGTTGGTGCCAGATGGGGTGGTTTGAGTATCTGTGAAACTGCTAATCCCCTGGGATTTTCATGCACTGTAGTTTCTAGAGTTTTCAAAGAATGGTGCAAAAAACAAAAAAACATCCAGTGATCTTATTAAGAGAGGTAACACAAAAGGCAACGTGTTAGAACAGAATCAGAATCAAAATCAGAATTAGATTTAATATCACTGGTATACGTTGTGAAATTTGATGTCTAGCACTAGTGGTGAATTGCAATACATAATATAAAAACTATAAATAACAATAAGAAATCTACATATATATTTAATTAGATTAGTAGTGCAAAAAGAGAGCAAAAAATAAAAAAGTAGGTAGTATACATGGGTTCATCTATCCATTAAGAAATCTAATGCCAGAGGGGAAGAAGCTGTTCCTGAAACATTGAGTGTGTGTCATCAGATTATTCTACCTCCTCCTTCATGGTAGCAATGAGGGAA